>NC_135561.1:17769239-18029239 GCF_964340395.1 Glandiceps talaboti | reverse complement strand
TGTATGTATGTATGTATGTATGTATGTATGTATGTATGTATGTATGTTATATTACCATGTAATGCAACCAATACAAGGATCAGTCGGTAAGATGTCAAAAGACTACACATTTGTGAAATCGGAACAAACATATTTGTGTTGCGATAGTTTCATCTGGCGCCATGTAATTGTTGAAACATCGATTGAAAGGTAAACGGATTGTGAAGTAGTTAGCTGATAATATATAAAGGGGGAAATCGATCCTATCTATATCTAGATAATGACAACAAATTATGATATCATAATTGTCCTTGTAAGTCTTACTCTTACATATTACATTTGTAGCTATAAATTGTAATTTTTGGATACAGATAACACGGAGTGTCGACCAGTCTGATTTGGTGTAAATACATGTAAATCACCGTAAAGTATTGTTAAAAAGCATGTCATTCACCCTCCCTCCCTCCCTCCGTCTGTATGTCTGTCTCTGTTACTGTCTCTCTTCCCCCTCTCTGTCTCTCTCAGTCTCTGTCTGTCTCTGTCTCTCTTTGTCTGTCTGTCTCGCTCTCTGTCTGTCTGTCTGTCTGTCTGTCTGTCTCTCTCTCTCTCTCTCTCTCCTCCCTCCCTCCCTCCCTCCCTCCCTCCCTCCCTCCCTCCCTCCCTCCCTCTCTCTCTCTCTCTCTCTCTCTCTCTCTCTCTCTCTCTCTCTCTCTCTCTCTCTCTCTCTCTCTCTCTCTCTCTCTCTCTCTCTCTCTCTCTCTCTCTCTCTCTCTCTCTCTCTCTCAGAAGGTATGCTCTATATAGAAAGAATGCACCAGTGAATAATCACACTTAGTCACCACGACTAGCCCATGCGCTTCACTGGCCGAAAAGACGATACTAGATGTCAATGACCTTTTCAAAATTAGTTGAAAGCATACTAAGCCCAGCAGAGAATGTGACAAATACAACATACATACCATGCGTGGAAAACTTTCCTTTTGTGTATAGGTTTTAGGTTGATGATCACGGTGACGTACTTATGTGACATTTTTCCAATATAGCGTCAACATACTAATGGATTGTTATTTACAACACAGATGGAGTAATGTTTTAATCTATATAAAGCCGTGATATTCTAGTTAGTTGATGTGTATGCATTGACAACTGTCTACAGGTGCTGAAATATTGGGTCGATAAGTATTGGCAAATCACGTAACCTCATCACAGACAAAAATAGCTTTTACATTAAACCTGCACTTCCTATAAATGGAGTACTATTTTTTCTCAATCAGACAACCAACAATATATTTGGAGAAATTTGATAACATATCAACAATTAGAAATTGCACATGATAATTAGAGATCAATTTTATCCATAAGTATAGTACATTATAAAGTCGTAATCGTGATTGTGCTGAGGGTACTTATTTTTGGGTGCGTACCAAAAAATCAATTCGATCTTATTCACTCTACGATATTATATGTACAACGACACAAATCCATTTATCCACATGTGATTCAGTACTGTCCAGGGTGTACAATGTTCCGACTTAATCATTAGATCTAACAAAACAGTTTCAAAAAAAGTTGACCCGCAAGCTGGACGAAAGTACTGCATTAATTTTATCAACAATATTTTTGTGTGTCTACGGGTTTCAAGGAAGTAACCTTAACCTCGAAAATCTGTACACGTTTCTAACATGAAGACACATAACGACAGTTTACATTATAATCAGCGAATGCGTGTATTTTGAAACCAGCAAACTGACCCGCACTTTGACCAGCAGGCCCGCAAGTTGATCCGTAAAATAACGCTACTGCTATTCAAATGCCAGCCTGTTATATACTATCAACGCTTCTGTTGTACCATCAGTGGGGTTATTTGTCTGACTTCGATCGATACCAGGGGCTAACATGATAATAGTTAATGACATTGTATTTTATCAAATACAAGTTTGAATACATCATGTTTGATAACTTTATGCGTTTCTCGTATTCAGTATAGTGTAGATCTTATTGAGGGAGTGTGGTAGTGTTAAATCTACAGAGAACGTCCACCTTTCTATTATTCCTATACACTACTTTCACGGTTCTGATTTTACGACCTACAAACTATATTTGTTTTTTATTGGTTTTTAGAAACAACAAAGGTACTAGATAAAAGCCACAACTCAATAAAATAAAGGTTGAATTCGAGTCATAAAGTACTTTAGCTGTCGTTTAAAACATGTTTCGTGTTACTCGTGATATATGTGTCGGTTTTTCCATTGATTCATCAGGACCGAGTGTAAAGAGCAGATCAGAGCAGATAGATTTTAATTACAGAGTACACTGACACCTTACTGTACCGATATACCAGTTACAAAAGTTACCGAATCTTTTCGTAACTTTCAGTACTTGGACACTTGAATGTAACTTGTCGTTCAGACGGTAACATGCTCGATCCCTCCTGCCACAACAACACGTGTGTCGGCGAATAGTCCGTGTTAAAGGTGATCAGCATACTCTTGCTACTGTATGTAAAATGTAATGAGTTCATAAGGTAATGTCTACCCCAGAGAATCTTTTTTTTTCAAATAAACAAAACAAAACAAAACAAAACAAAACAAAACCGAAACCAAAACAAAACAAAAATCATTGCACCGAACACATGCAATTTGGTAATACTGTAAGACACCATCGTCCGACGTCTAGATTTGTCTCGGTACATGAATTGAGTCACAGACCGGTACAGTCTGTACAGTCCGAGTCTGCACTCTTGTGTCGTATGTATATATATACATTATACCGTCTACAGATATTCAGGATTGATAACGAGTCGTACGTGAGAAATTATCCGTTGTGTAGATTTCTTAAATGTCAAGTAAAAACACAGTCGGCTAGTACGTGACGCTTCCTTATTTTTGTAAAAAAAGCTGAAATATGAGCCCACCAATATGACATGTAGTATAGAGGCTTACAGCAAATAAAGTGTAGTCATAGAGTCTATTTAATAGTCCCTCAATTTTGTTTTGGTAGCGGAGAGCTTTTAAAACAAATTTGATGCATTTTTTTAATAACTTGTTTATATTCATACGTTTGTTGGCAAAACCAACTTGTAACCGTGCGCCAATATGAGGTGTATTCTTATCAAAACGTGACGTGCGACATAAGCTTGAATCTGTTTGCTAATTTGCCCGGCTGCGTGTGTGCGTGCGTGCGTGTGTGTGTGTGTGCGTGCGTGTGCGCGCGCGTTTCAGTAGCGCTCGCTCTCTCTCTCTCTCTCTCTCTCTCTCTCTCTCTCTCTCTCTCTCTCTCTCTCTCTCTCTCTCTCTCTCTCTCTCTCTCTCTCTCTCTCTCTCTCTCTGCATATTCCAACTTATTTTAATTATGGGGTCTTATTTAGTCTTCTATTCCATTTTGTAGAAACCATGATAATTCAACGAAATCTTTCTAAGATAAAGCGAGAGCATAGTAGGTAAGGAGAACCGAGTTGGGTGGAATGATGTTGTACAAGTGAGGCGGCAAGCCATGACACCGTCTCTACAAATTAACATGATGACATATTCCTAATGGGCCGGGGAGAGAAAACGACTCACGACATCATTCCCCTTGTAGGCCTAACAACTATTACATGATTGGGAAAGGTAGCTTGAGGTATATTATTCAATTTACTCTACACGTCTCTTCCTGTATGATGATGTGTATTTGTATTTGAATAAAACCATGTCACGATGTGCATTACACAGACCTAAAGAGGTGAAAGGAAGGTGGCAACTACGAGACAGATCGTAACAGTGTGCATTTTAGTGCTATAACTTCCCAACTTAATTTCCAGCTCCAGTTGTGTTTCGACGTCACAGTGTATACGTAGTCAATATGCTAGGACACTCATGACTGCCATGGTTATTGTGTCTCATACTAACCATACGATCGCTAATTATCCTAGCATTTTGTAAAGGGACCACCCTTGTAGTATATAATAATTGACTAAGCTGACGTACATTTTGTAATTCTAAATTGAAGACTGTGCCTGCAGAAAGTAATTGTGTAGGGATATGGCCAGATTTGAACATTTTTTCTAATATTTTGTTTCATGCTGAAACTTATATACTCCTACATCAGTTATATGTTACATGTATTGATACTACAAAAACAGTTTCAATTATGTCTATTAACTTACAGAGCTCTCATCTTGTACTCAAATTCAATATAAAGCTGCCATTATAACATTTTTTGGTAACTTAACGTTCGAAAGACATCACAGTCACGATTTTACAAACCTCTTTGTGATATTCAGTCACCTTTGCCATACCGTACAGACTTAGTATTTCTTGTAAATAAGACAATTTGGATAATGCATTCGCCTTTACCAAAAACTAAGTGTCAGATACTGATTGCAACCGAAGGTCGTCCAAGTACGGCTGTAAACAACATGTGTGTCTATATATATATATATATATATATATATATATATATATATATATATATATATATATATATATATATATATATATATATATATATATATATATATATATATATATATAGGAAGTCAGTGGTAATATTTATCCGTAGCACAGTGCTCGATATACGTCTGCACGCAGAGCGGAGTATATGTTGAGGGTAGAAGAAAATCAAGTAGGGTTTTTCGTCTCTACAAGCCTGTTTCGTGAGTAAATCGCTCGTCAGGAGATGCTGATGTACTGAATATACCTCGAATGAATCGCGTGGTGTAAGGCGGGTTTTACCTAGGGTGTTGAGTGGTGCTTTTGTTTGTACAAAAGGTGTTAATTATGGCGGTGTGCGATGGGGTCAGGTGTTACACAACAATGTTTTATTTCTATGACGACAAGAGGATACAAGTTCATTTCGTTTGTTTAATGTAGATAGTTCGGGTCGGCAGATAATAAAGAACTTTTCTTTGAGGCATAAATTGCACTTCTTGCTTGAGCTATTGTAGGTTGGATTGGATGAAAGTGGTCTCCAGGAAATGGAGTGGTCAATGTTTTTATCCTTGAGGGTCCAGATATGTTTGCTGAGTTCCGTAGAGTTCCTATGTTTAGTGTGTCGGAATGATGCTGTATGGTTTTCTGTAAGCCCAATGTATGTTTCTGTAATGTCGTTGTCCTAGCGTGTGACGGCTGCTTGGTAGATGACGGATCGCTGTAGACAGTTTTCGTTGAGCGGGCAACCACAACAAACGCGTCCTTATTAGTTCACACGAACGCACCAACACCACCGTAAACAGCACCAATGCCAGTAAAACATGCAACTGTCGGCAAAAGAAAACATGCCCGCACAACGAAAACTGTCTACAGTGTCTCACAATAGTGCTAGATGCAAATATTATTAGTAGCAGAGCATTATAGACTTAATCCAGAGAATAAGGATGTTATATGTCTTATATATAAACCCAGTGTATGTAAAATGTCTATGCTTGAGTAAATCGAGCTCAATATCAAGCAAGATACTAAGGAGTCGTTACACAGTGTATCTGTCGTCTGATGATCGCAACAGCATGAAACGCAAACACCATAATGTGCAAGTACTCCTGAGTATCTTGCTTGATACTGCGTTTTATATATTTAACACCTGTATAGTTACTTATAGTATAGTAATTGGCATAGCTAGACAATCGATGTTCTGTAAATTTTCTGTAAAAGTGACAACGCTACATCAGGGAGTATCGGGAGTGATAATGCGAAATTTAGCTCAAACGCCGTATAGAAAATGACCCAACAACCTAAAATCAAAGAATTTACCGTTCTCTTCCTAAATATCTGCCCCTGTATGAAATGATTTATTTATATGAAATAAATGATGAAGTAACTAACTCAGGGAATTTCCTTCTGCCCTCCTGTTGTCTCAAACATGGGGTTTTGCGCTGGTAACAAATGTGAAGTCAAGATCTGAAAAGAAATCAACCAAGGGCATTAATGGACGAAAATTTTTTTAAAAAAATGCAAATGTATGTTATGCATGTATTATAAATATTGTATGTATTCATTTAATGCCATGGGCACAAACCCAAAGTTACTGTCTTTGATCAGAGTCTTCGTGACTGGTTCTGCTGTGTTCGAAGTATGAGTCAAAACGTTAAAAATCGCCATTATTTTGCCCGATTTCATATAGATTATGCATGATCATGAGGAGGTACGTATGATTATAATATTAAACATAAGTATTTTACGTTTCTGACGGTGCCGTAAAGAGGCTTGTGTGATTTACGACAATTTACGACTCAGGACACGGAATATGATTGAGTATGCATACCTTGGTGCGGTGATAAAACGTATATGACAAAGAAGTCGTTGAAATATCACTACACTTTGTTTGTGTACTCCCCTCATCGCACATTATCCGCCTATTGGGAAACATGAAGTAGCTCACGTCCTGTATAATGGCAGTTTCATTTGACTGCACCTTTCATTGCCTGGCTATATATCATTTTATAATAGCACACCAGGGACACACAGACATTTTGGAGTTTCTTTTTGAATACCAAAAATTGATAAACAGTGCAGACTAGCATGAAAATCATCCAAACTTTGCTTGCTTGCCACTGTATAGATTTGACAGGAGCCGAAATCTAATTAGTGGTATAACAAACTACCAGTATTATAAATCAGTTATCCAAATTAGTGGTTATTCCAATATATGTCTAAATAGAAGTTAAATTGTATAAGTGTCCCTGAACCACATTTGACGGAAAGGAGCACAAACAGATTACCGCGCTAGCTGTACAATTGGGGACCTGGTAGGATAGAGGTTGTAATGTGAACGCTTTAATCCTATAGATGCAATGCAATGGATTCTATGCTCCCCAGGGAGTTGGGGAAAGATAAATGGCCGTTGTGCCGCTATAGATCCATGCCATGGGGTAATAATTGTGAAGCGCTTTGAGCAAAGTGTAGGAATGTACTATATTAAAACTAACATTAGACAGACAGACAGACAGACAGACAGACAGACACGCACGCACCCACACATATATATAGGTTTTATTTGCGTTTCACGGCCCACCCACACATACATACATACATACATACATACATACATACATACATACATACATACATGCATGCAAACATACATACATACATACATACATACATACATACATACATACATACATACATGCTTACATACATGCTTACATACACGTACTTCCAAGCGCACACAAACACATACAAAATACTGGTACACAAAAACTGTAAATAGTTCTGTAATGGCAAGACTTGGCGACAGACGGAATTTTCGATGGCTCTTCAAGTACATAATCGGATTGATGGCTTGTTTAAGAAGTCTTACTGAATGATGTGTCACGTGATAAATTGTTCTTGCTGAGTGGTTGGAATAAAATGTCTTGTACAGTTGTGTATATGTACAATTTCCGAAAAAAAGTCTTTTCTATAGAAGAATCGAAGCGTGATGATCGTATCTATAAACTTTCTTATCGATTTTCAAACTTTCTTGTATAACTTCAAATATGACGTAATTGTTGTGGTAATCACGTGATAGTTTACGAGCCAATTGAAAATGTTGAACCTTTTCCCTGTATACTTTCGATGTAACTTGTGCAAGCCTATATATGATGGTGATGTACCATTTTTGTTGGACGTTAATAAGATAGATTGAGGACATCAGTGGTTACAGCTCAGCTAACAGCTATTTGCATATTAATTCACCTGCAGCCATATGAATTAATGGTTAAGGCATCAATGACCATCAACCTGTGACCCCCCTCTACGACGTATCGAGACATTAATTGATCAGCCTTTAATTGAAGGTACTGAGAAACATTAGCCGATGGATGATTTATTTGAAGTGAGGTAAAATCTACGTGTTGGGGGTTAGAGTTGGTCAACACTCGCCTGGTGATCGCACAATTCGTGTCAGTTTGTATCGAATATGTATCTGCATATTCACTTATAGACCATGTCGGGTCTAAAAACAAGGTTGGATAATCTTGTTTTCATCGGAGTTTAGTCAAACTAGTTTATTTGTGACTTTGGAAGGAGTTTTCTAGAGGAGATTTGGTATTGAAAGAGTGCGAGCTAGTAGTGGTAGTTGTGTTTGTGTACATTATTTGATAACGAACCACTGGAGTGGTGGTTTTCGTTTGACCTCTCTTATAAGCTTACCCCGAGTGCGATCATAAATGATACGCCGACATAAAATATTACCAATGGAATTATGAAATGGGGAAGCAACGGAAGAACCCCTCGTTACTAGTTTAGAAGTATGTAGTAGCTGCAAGGCGGTACTTTTGCAAGTGGGTACAACAGAGTAGTTATATCAATCACTTTCGTCAGGGCTTGGAAGGGACCGATTTTTTGTACGGGGTCGGTAGCCACCTGATTCACGGATGAGTCGATTTTGACATCAATTTATAAATTGTTGATTATAATAAAATTTAGCTATACCTTGCAATATTTTCTGTATGAAATAAGTAGTCGACAGTCATATGTGTTATAGCGCCCGCTGTATACTTACTTTTCATTTATTCTATGTCGTCCCTGCTGTCAGAGCTGCTACCTCTCCTTCGAATAATTACTTTGGACACTTGGGGGCGATCACGTGGTGTAAGACTTTGACTAAGATAACCCTGAGGTTTTGTGTTTAGTACTTTACCTGTTGTAACGCCACTGTGTTGGAATCAGTATCTTAACTTCAATCAGTAAGGTGTGCAGTACAAACAACAATATCTTCTCACCGATGTGCCAGGTTTTGTGAACCGAACTAAGCGTACCCCAAGTTGGCTCCTTCCTTACTGTGTCACCTGTGGAACCACACCGCTGATGATAGAATACTGTATATCGCCACCTAACTGCAGCAGCTTGCCTCACTGCCAACGTACCGTGTCTTTTCGACGAACTTGTGGATCTAAAAAGGAACTTTTACAAGTTTATATCACTGTTTTAAATCCGTGAATTTCAGTTGTGTATGAGTCACCACTCAGAACACGCATTCAATGCATGACTTTATTCTGCAAGAAAAGGTTACGAGCGCCGAGTTTTGTGAGTTATTATAGTGGAAAATCTAACTGAATGAACTGTCCTATATATTCTTTATACGCCTATTAAACCGAGTTTAGAGTGAGAACAATACATTAACAAAGGCTTGTAGATATATTTTCAGTTAGTTGGACAACAATGAAAATTGATGTCTTTCTCTAACAAACATTTTCTTCACGGTTGAAGTTTTTGACAAGAAATCGGAACAAAAGACTGCATGTCTTGTTAAGAAAGGTGTTATAAAGTTGTGTCTCACGGGGAAACGAACCGTTGTATGATCAATACAGAGTTTAGAAATTTGTAGCATTTCCCACTATTATATTAAAAATATTTATTCGTTTTTAAATTTTCTTATTCTTTCATTTACAGTCGGCAATGCACCGGCCTCGTCGAGGATGTGTAACAGAAATGACTCGACTGGATTGCCAGTCTTCCGAAGATTCAGCCGATGACTCTCCGAAATATTCCGAACGCCGAGCGCTGCGTGTGGAATTTCATATGGCGGCGGATGATTGGAAGGATAAGGGAGATGATAACAGTGACGATCCACACAGTGAACTACGTCGCAAAGTAAAGCGGGAATTTGTGAAGCTACACGGCCGCCGTGAGGCCGGCCGACTCGCAGCGCCCAGGATGAGTTTACTCGGGAAACCACTCCATTATCGTCCACAGACTCGAAGAGCTTTAAAATATCGCAAGACACAGAGTAAAATCTATAACTTTTTGGAGAGACCGAACGAATGGAGAGCCATAACATATCATGTTTTCGTGTGAGTACACTGAGCTATCTAGATATTTATACAATGGATGCATGGGAATATACAGTCTCTCAAATACTGCTTTCATTTTCAGCTTTTCTTATTTTTGTATTTTCTTTACCGATATTGCGACGTGTTTTATTTTAATCATGGTATTTCTCTCGACGATAATTTTCTGAATTTTATTTGCCGAAACATCTGACGTCGACGGGTTTTTAAATCGACTGCGGCGGCCGTCGGTATTGTTCAGTCGTATACATTGTAAAGGGATGCGTATAATAATGGTCTGCATAGCCTCTAGCTAGAAACGTGCTGAACGAAAGGGGGATGTGCCGATACCGATGTCTAAGGCTTGTAGCAAGACAAAATTATCCATTTTGATGTAGAGACAAATATTGAAAATGAGGAGATGGTCGTAGGAAAAGACACGTTGTTTTTCATGTTTTCAACGGGTCCGCATTATCATTAACGAGCGCTTTGACATAAGGCGTGTTATAACGCGTTTGATGTTTGTATATGTGGATGACTACTCAAAAAGCAATGTCTAGTTTTTAGTAAAAATAAACCAAGAAAGTCAGCGAAAGGGTTTTCTTAAAATGAGATTTTGACAGCCTTGTTCAGATATAATGATGTGCATGTGTATGTATGTGTGCGTACACGTAAATACGTTGCATGCATTAGTAAATTATCATCGAGTGTAATTATGATGATAAATGTCGAACGTTGCTCTGTGCATTTGCCGATGATTGAAAAGTGAGATGATCGATTTTCGGACTGAGCTAGAGAGAATCGGCAACGTTGGTCGGTAAGCGATCGAATCGCCTGTATAGTAATCGAAGCACATTGATTACTGCTAGGGGGCCGCCTTGCTCGTTGGATGAGGAGAGACCCCATACATGGTCATTTACTTGTACTAATATACATGCGGTATTTTGCCGCCATGTAACATGTTATGGAGATTCCACCTTCCGCTATAACAACAAGTCTTTTTCGCGGCTGTTCAATGTCCACTGGATTTGCCGATAATTTTCAGGTCGTAATGTATGTAAGCCGCCAGTTCGGTACATGAAAACGCAGTTACTAAACGCAGCGGCGGGGAAAATTCATTGCCTGTGATCCCATTTGCGTTTGATGAGATTTGCAGGCCACTCGCGGCGTGTATTCAATACCGTACAAGTCGAAATTATCATTTAGAAGTGATGTAATTGCTATTACGCGCGTAAATAAATACAATATCCATCTTGAAAACAGTGAAAAAAATATACCTGTAGTGGAGAATGTAGAGTTTGTAATTTAATTTCAGTGATATGTTTTTTTTTCTTTGCAACGTCAGAGTGTTACATTAGTGTGTTGTAGCCATGTCGTTCTGACATTTACTGTGTGTATGTTGATTATATTTGCAAGGACTGTTTAGTTACCTTTCTAATTTTACGCTTGGAAATGAACACAGGGACAACGTCCGTTTCCAGTGAGTTTCATTACTAGCATTTTGAAATGACATGGCAGGGGATACTGGCTATACACAGTCGCTGTTTTGTTCGTGTAGACATGCGAAAAATACTCGTTATGAAATTTCCAAAACGAGGAAGCCAATTTGAATAGAGAAAGGGAAAATGACAGCACACAGCCGCCATGATGAGTGCATGTGATATATTGATGTATTGTGATTTGGAACTCAACACCGGTGAAACGTTACGCATTTTAAAACAGTGATGGGAAGGCCAGCCAGCCATGTTCATGTTATATTAAGGAAGTGATAACAATAAATGCATTTGTTTGTAGTTTAAAAGTGTGAAATGTGTACTCATCAAGATAAGAACTGGCCCAGTTGTCTGTGACCCATAACATACTTAGTGGATGAAGTCAATGTGTGGTCTCTCATCCCCATTCAAAATCTACATTTGGATTTATTTTAACCTAAATCACTTTGACATCCCCTATATTATAGCCACTAACTTTTGAGTTAGGACATTATGAACTATATATATACACGATATCAAACATTGTAAACAGTATATATAATTATATGGGCTGAAGGATATGATATCTTTATGGGGTTCTTTTACTGGTGACACACTGGTAGATAAGGTTCACTTTGTAAAATATCTTGTCTATCCACACATCGTTATTTGGTTCAAGTAAAGTGACTTAAATTTAGTTGAGACATAGATATTGCACAAGTACACACACACACACACACACACACACACACACACACACACGCATGCATGCACAGAGCCATGTGAATGTATCTATATGTGTTGGTAGCATATCATTGTCTAAACTATAAAACTCCTACATTAAAGTACATGAGTTGGAAAGCTTTCAAGACAAATGTTGATTTGTTTGCAGCCCTGAATAATGGAATGAGAAGGG
Organism: Glandiceps talaboti; assembly: GCF_964340395.1. NCBI lineage: Eukaryota > Metazoa > Hemichordata > Enteropneusta > Spengelidae > Glandiceps > Glandiceps talaboti. The sequence continues at coordinate 18,017,145 of NC_135561.1, read as the reverse complement.
AGAAATTGTAAAATGGCAAATACATAGTTCTATTACAGATGTGAAGAATCAAGTTTTGTGTTTTGTATCTTTTAATCTTCTCTATCATTATTGTCCTGATATTTTTTTAGAATTTTTTGTTTTGAATCTGATTTTTAAAAAAAATCAACAATAAAGCCATTTCGTGCAAAAGTGTACTTCTTTTATCATAAAATGGAGATGATTCTTTATTCCATACAGGTCAAGAATTATATTACATTGTCTCTTCATGTTATCATGGTGACAGGGATATAAACTGGACAAATACCATCGTTCAACCACCCCCTTTTTAAAAAGAAATCCGCTTACTCCTGGCATAAGTATTATATTCATTCCACAAGTGCTTTTGCAGTTGTCATGTTAAGTTTGAAAATTGTTACTCAATTCTAGAATCTACTTTATAAAGTATGATCATGTAAAAATAAAAGGTCTTTTAAAATTTGATAAAAATGAAACATTATTGCAACTGATAATTGAAGAGAAACAATTATTAGGCATAGATTTGATGCAGTAGATTTGTAAGTAGATTTGTAGGAAATAATATGATTCTAAAAAATTATAAATATTTTTACCATATTTCTAATGAGATAAGTATCACTCATATCTTTGTTCATTTGAAGAAAAAAAATGATTCCCGTAGGTTTAAAATTATAATCTTTTATGATAAACTTTATTATATTACAATCTTGTATTATGCCAAATTAATAATGTGAATAAACCACAGTAGATTTAAATTTAGATAGCATACTGTATAAGATAAAATATACGTAATTTGATATCTTACATCATGGACAGTTGGCACTTCCAGTTAAAAAAAACTCTTTGTATTTTTTAAATATTTAGTCTCTGAATCTTTACGGTATTCCAAAAATGTAAACTTTTGTATGCAATGTGTAATGATAATATATTACTCACAGAATATACTGTTTATGTGACTTTCATCCTGAAAACAGAGATGTTCATATGCATTAATTTGTACTGCAATGATAAATTATACTGAAGTGAATATGTTGCATCTAACATTCATTTATTAGTAACGACATGTCCCGAGCAGATAATTGAACATTACATTCTCAATATAAGTGCTTTGTCTGATATTTAAAGCTAAGCCTAACTTGAGATAAATTTATCAAAATAAATACTTACATGATGTGTCCTCTTTATATTGCTTGGTACAGTTCAGTTGTAGAATGAATTCAATCTCTTATTTAGAGAAATTTATATTTTTTCTATAATTGTGAATTTAATGTAGTTTTTGTCTCACAAAATATTGTCATTGAATAATTCGGTCTGCAATTGTCAACGTACAGTGCTCTAAATGTCATGGTTACTGTAATGATGATATGTTTTAATAAAGAAAATAACAAAAATAATTTGTGATATAGAAAACAGTTTACATTGTTTTTGCTAAGGTAGGGGCACCCCGGTTACAAAGGGGAAGGGGTAAAAGTTGCATAATTTCCCCATACGCTCTACTATAGCATGTATAGTTTTGTTTGGTATGTGTTTCAGTTTTGCTTTTATTAAAGTGGGTGAGAAAGAGGAAATTGGATTCCCATAAACCACCCTAATTTTGTTTGGGAACCCCCTGTATTAGTGACAGGGAAACTCAGGTAGACTGTATGTGTTTATCATGCACCCCTAACAAAACTACTGTGTTTGCTATATAAACAATATAACACTTAACATATCTGACATCTGTTTGAAGTGAACCATGTTGATATAGTTGTGAGTCAGAATATCTGAATCAAGTACAGTGAGAAGTTTATTGTCTTAACCTCTTCAGAGAATTATTGACCCTTGTTGATATAAAATTTGATATCCTCTGATGGTAGGGGTTGGTTGCAATACATGTTAGATGCAGGTTGTAACAAAAATCCTCAAAAACCAGAGAAAACTTCAGTATTGTCATTAGAAAAATCAAACTGATGACAAATATATTCTTTAGGTGTGGCTTCTAATTGTACTACATATAAATTAAAAAAGGAAAAAAAAGTGCATTTGAATTCATATTAGGCGTAAAAAAAAATATTGTGTGTGGTTCCGATTACATTCAATTTTAAAATAGGTGGGCTAGGTAGATTTTTTATTTTATTTTATTACATATATTTTTTTCAAGTGTGAGTGTCTAGTTCAGGTTTTCCATTGTTTTCCAAATGGTCGCTGTGTTGTGTATTTCTTCCTATCAGATATACAGCCATTACAGATTGAAAGAATAGTTTTATATTGTCTTTATAAGTTGATGTCAGTTTCTGCTTCCACTTTTTCTCGTGAGACTCACAATTGTTGCGATTTTATTATTGTTTTCTTGAATACTTCAATAAAATGTTTACGGTCGGCAGTGAAAAACTAGTTGGGTCGGGTAACCGGAATCAAACAATTATTTTTTTTTTATGCCTTAGCTAATGAAAGATCAAAATGAAAAAATGTATATTAGCGGGTAGGCTGAAAAAATTGAAAAATACCAGCAAAAATTAGTTATTTTCATCAGGAGAAATAATTGACCTTCGTAATCCACTAGTGAGGGTTAGCGTAGGAATAGAATAATGGAAATTAGATGCCAAAATACATGTAGGTTGGAAAACATTCATAGAAACTGAAAATTCAATATTGAGAACTAAATAATAGATTTAATTACTAAAGTCAACTTTTTCTGACATTGTGGAATAACTTAATCAGTAAAGTACACAAGTTATAGTGCAATGTCTTGTTGGTTTAAGCTTCTCTATACATTATTTTGTTGACCTGTTTGGAATAATAAGACACACAAATTGAGGGAAGTGTTGGTATAATAACAGAATAGCATTCATTATGTCCATTGTCAAAATTTTGAAATAAAGATGTTCAGAATTTCGTACATAATTTGTTAATTTACTAGTGAATGTGTAACAATGAATGTGAAATATCAATGGATAAAGTTTAATTTATTTACAGAATGAGCTTCACCACTTTATTTTTATGTTTATTTATTAAGTTAGTTCATTCAAATTACATTGCTATTGTTAAAATATAACTGAAGGAAGTGTATAGTATAAAGCTGTGTGTTGGTATGTTTACCTGTCTAAACCAAGGCAGTTTCATTTGGGAGATAAAGAGTGAAAAATTTAAACTTTTAGAGAGAGATGTAAGGCAAACAAGAGTACCTGTATAATTATTAGCAGCCACAAAGACAGGATATTATTTCATGGTATTGGTTCACATTCTATGTCTATTGCTTGGTGTATGGTCTACTACTATTGTTGTCTGAATGTTTGTATCATTGTCTAAATAACTGATCAAAATAGATGTGGAGAGGTATAGCAATAACAACTACAGCTGAGTGATTATAATGTTCTCTCTTTTTGTCATTCAGTGAAGAATAGTAGTCGTTAATTTTGCAATGTATTCGCTCACATCATTGATGTGGAATTTACAGTTAGATTTTGTATAATGATTCAAATAACATGACATCAGTGATATATTAGCTGCAAGTGATGTTATATTTGTTCTGGTTCACTGGCTTTGTCTTGTTTTGTTTGTTTAATGTCTTCATGGAAAGGTTATAAAATGATACACACAAGTAATGCAATGCTTTGTTGTATTGTAACTTGTCAGAATTACTGCCGATGACAGTTTGTTTATCTGATAAACATTTTAGAGCATTATATGGCCATATATGCAAATAATTTAAATTTCAGCAAGTTTCTAGTACATGTTTTTTGTTTTGTTCATTTACACACACACACATGATATATATATATATATATATATATATATATATATATATATATATATATATATATATATATATATATAACAGAATATTTTCATTTAGCTCTGAACTTTTGAAGTTTGGAGGTTGCATTTATGAATTGCATATATTTTGATAAAAATCGTATTTTTGTGAAGGAGTGTTACAGTGAGTAATAACACAATATCAGATATCACACATGATTGTAATTTTGTAAGCTACTCAGCTGTTGCATAAAAAAATATAATAGTATACCATAAACATGCCATCACATTGGATTATTCTATCTATATATCATTGTTTAAAATTAAGCTGTTGTATTATTCATGTATCAAGTATATTGTTAGTTTATAATCTTTAGGAAGTATGTCAGTGTAAGGATTATTACATATATGTATATCAGAGATTATACATCACCTGTCACCAATCTCGTATTCTGATTGGTCAAGAGCCCTGTAGATATGCAGGTGTATTTTTCACTAACAGCTGTATTTTATGCTTGTTGTATCACATGATCACTGCACACCCCCTTGTAAACAAACCTAGCAGACAACTAGAAATCCAGCTATAACCAGCATTTCCAATGCCAAATTTGTTGTCAACTGAGCAAAATATCACTGTCGTATACATTGTAAATAGTCTTTGAGCGGTACTATTCATGTTCCAAGAAAATGGTCAAAAATTCCATGCAGAACGGCGAAAGTCCAGTGACGGCGAACACACGGTCGTCACGCGATCGTAACATGAATTCCTAAATTTATGAGGTATATCAATATTACCACCACAGAGGATACAATTTTTGCCTAACTAGAACGAGAACACATATTACGAACATTTCTGTATATTTAATGGAATACAGTACGCAAAACAAAAGATGCATTCATTTTTCAGCTGAAGGTTATAATTTTGAATATGTCACTCCGGCTCTCCGTTATTACCGGAAAATTACCTCTTGCAGCAAGATATGGAACGGTATTTGGCAAATAACATATACTTTCTTGCATGGGTACACGTACATACTAGTGGTATTTGCTCTGCAATGCAAATACCGAAAATATTATTGTATACCTGCATGCAAATGTAGGATGTGATTGTTCATTCTACACAAAATCGAATAGTGTCATTTTTATGGATGTTTGTTGTTTCGGATAAACATAATATATGTAATAAACTTGTAATAATACCCCCACCCCCCCGTGAGTATTTGGCACTCATGCTTGCAGTGTTTTCTGCTGCACTTTGACTTGCTACACTCATGAAAGTACTGATACAGAGAACACTGTAAGCACTCATGTAAATACCCGAGTACGCCACACTTGCACTAGTGCGTCATGGAGTTCTGTCATATACATGTCATCTGAAATATTCTATTTTTAGGAATTAACTTGCTTGAATTATATATATTATCATAATACATGACTGCAGTGAGTGAGTGGGTGGGTAATTAGATTGGTACATTTTAAGTTGGAAGTGAATTATATGAAATGCATGAAAGAAACAAAGTATAAATCTTTACATATCGGATTATTGGATGATGAGCTCTTGTATAGATGAATTTTGTATATGATTATAATTTTCTGAGGTATGGCTTGTTGCATATGTACGTATGATTCACGTGTAATGAGATACTATCGTACACCCAGTATTGCTTTCAATGTAATTCAATGTGTGTTGATATCTGTTCACTCAGCCATTTTTTTCCTTTGATTTTTCTCAACATCTTTAATAAAATTACTACAGCAGATTTTACCTGCTTACTGCCCTTAACAAAAACACTGGGTGATGTGTATGATTGTTGTATTTATGATCAAAAGAAATAAATGGATACATTGATAATGTGTAAAATATTAAAATTGAAGGAGTAAAGATGGACAGGTAATTGTGACATGGATATTAAATTGCAAGTATGAAAAATGGATTATTTGTTCATGAATTCCGTAAGAATGTTATATTCTTGAATTAAGAAGTTGACTGTGGAATAGTTGAGTTCCAAATATTAATGTATTATTTGAGTTTTACCTCGCATTTACAAATTTTGACTTTTGATTTATCATTTGAAAGTTAATGTTACATTTACAAACATGAAAAGGGGCACAAGCTGAGTTTATATGTATTTGTGTCTAGTTTTTACTGCATATTTAATAGGTACTTACTGTATTGTGCTGATTGAAGCATACTTCACCAACACTCGGTTGACTGAACTCAAGCCTGGTATGAAGATTTAGCTCATAAATGAGCCGATGATCAAAAAATGTTCAGGAAACTCTTCTAACAATGACAATTGTTATGTTACAGAAAACATGCATCGATGTTAACATTATACTGGAATGTATAGTTTTGCTGAAGTATTTTCACTTGATTTAATAAAAAAGTTGATAAAATCATCTTGTGCAACTTGAATATACATCAATACAAAATGTACATTGTTTGTAAGTTGGGCTATGACCTCTATAGATGCTACACTGTACCAATCTTATGTACCAAAATAAAAGTTGCCTCCATTTTTAAATTTTTGTCTGCCTGCCAGTCTAAAATACTAGTAGTCAACCCGGCTCCATTTTCTAATTGTCAGCCTGCCTTATTCTATAATTCCCACAAGAGAAATGTTTAAGACACACTGCATCATTACTGGCAACAGTTGGTATAGAAAACATTAGATAAATGTAACATTGACTTATATCAATCAGTCATATTGGTACGACCTTGTTACAATTATCAATTTATAGATAGGAAAAGGGAAATGAAATAGTAGTCCAGATATTTTTGCATCTTCAGCGTAAAGTGAATAGAGTGACCGGGAATAGTTATCATGTTGAACCTGTTTTGACCTAATGTTACTGATATGTATGTTATGCCATGATAAATATATAAGAAATACTATATGAACATGCAAATTAAGTCTATGTAAGACAGTATGGCGTGTTTGGTTTGGTATGAAACACTAGTACACTCCACAACACACTATATATAGATTGAACGTCTACTGTTAAAATAATATTACCATTCATTTCTAGACTAAATAGAATTATTTAAAAAATGTAAACATACAAAAAGATGCATCGTGGAAATAGTACATTTATTTAGTATGGTATGGAGTGTATGTCCCAAGGTTGAGGAACCCTAATAGTAAATAGGGACAAAGAGGAAAAACTTGCCTAGTTTCCCATACAATCTACCATAAGTTTTGTTTCAAATGAACCCCGGTAAAATTACTACGGAATCCCAGCAGATTTTACCTGCTTACTGCCCTTATCAAAAACACTGGGTGATGTGTATGATTGTTGTATTTATGATCAAAAGAAATAAATGGCTACATTGATAATGTGTAAAATATTAAAATTGAAGGAGTAAAAATGGACAGGTAATTGTTGTGACATGGATATTAAATTGCTAGTATGGAAAGTGGATTACTTTGGTTATTAATGATTATGTATGCAGGCGTCAGCGTTACACCATTTCAATAGTTTAAGCATTGTTATTATATTACCATAACAAATTACATTATTGAAATAATTCAATTTGTGCTTGTAAGAGAACTTAATATAGCTATATCTCAATGAACTGTCGCTTGTCTACTTTATAAAACACAAATAATACTAACAGTTAGTGTTTTGCCAATTTATGGTCTAAATTTAGTGTGAAATTTCACATTGTTATCATCCAAATGTACTTAAGAAATACGTCTGCAGTGTCTACTAAAATACAAACAGAAAGATTCTAGTAATCAGTAGGTAAGCTATGCAGGTTCTGAGAGTGTAGTGAATAATTGCCAATCTTGTCATCCAAATGATTCTACTGGGTTTTTTTTAGTAGAAAAGGCGAACAAAGCTTTGAGAATGAATGACAGAATTGTTAATGTAAAATTGCATATTATGCAAATACATGCAAATTTTATGTAGATATTATTTTGATAATTTATGCAGTATTTCCATGTTCATTTGCATATTTTAGTTAATAGGACATGAACAGGTTTTTTTTATCAGTTTTTTACTGTGCGGATTATAACGTCTAAATAAATTAGGGTTTTGTAATGAAAAATTAAAACAAACCTGGCCTCACAAATATTTTTATGCAGTTAACCTTTTAAAACTTTAATAACAATGAAATTTATGAGATGTGTCACCTTTTGAAAAACCAAAATTATGAAAATTTGAGGAAAACGTGTATATGAAACTTAAAGCATATGTTTATGATGAGTAGAAAAATTGAAAATTCAACTCTTTTATTAGAGATTAGGGTAGTGTCCCTGTTTCCACACCCACGCATAAACTCAAACACTAGGTCACTTTCCTTACTATAAGGTATATGGTACTCCAATCCTCATACAGTTACTGGTATAAATTCACAACATTGTCAGTCCAACTTTATTACACATATTTCGCACACACCATTCCTGTGTGAAATAGCCATGTTTTTTGAAGTTTTTAGCAAGATTAAAGCCATTATTAGCATGCCAATCAATAGTATTGATGTTTTTTTAAAAGGAAAAACATGGAGAGAGCATCTACATAATTACATTAAGAAATATTGGGACTGCATAGATAGTCATTTGTGATTGCATATACAGTGTTCGACATTAAGATTTTAATCAATTATATTAAGTATATTTTGTATCTTCCTGATCGTTAATGCCATCACTGGAGAGTTGTAGGAATGGCATTCCACTCCTTTCAAGTGGAAAAGTATAAAACAACACGGAATGATAAATGTTCACTTGGAATGGATATGACTTGCATTAAGTGCTGTTCAGTGTTTTCTTCTGTTGATTTATAAACATGAAAAGAATTGTGACATGCTCATATATTTATACATATCAAAACGGATAAATTCTTAAACACATTTCAGAGTTCTGATGGATTGGATTGTTTTTAGGCATCTTGAAATGCATTCAGTTTTATTTTTAGGCATGCGTTTTCCTCTCTCCATAAGAATAATTTCAAAAGATTATCTCCAAGTATTACACATATACATATACATCTTCTGTTATTTTAGGCATAGTGTAACCGTGATTACTCTATTAAAAGTCATAATTCAAAAATAGAATCTGAAAGGTCACTGAAACAAACAGTGTCAATCTACTACACCACTGGTAATGCTGACAAGACGCCACATCAGTGAAAATGTTGCATTTACTTCCAGGAAATTTGTTTTGATTTGTCATTACAAATTTTCATTTAGTAAAGATTGACTCCCAGAGTCCATGAGCATTCATTCTCACAACCAAGCAATGTCCTCTGAAATTTAGTCTTTCCTGCCACAATTATTTGAATGAAAAATTCTTATCTTTACTTTATTTTGGAGTAGGATTATTCATTCAAACCATTGTGTCAATTATAAAATACAACTTGAATTTGTCAAATTTTTGGGAAAAATAAACACAATGATCAAACTCTGTTGTACTTTATGAATAGTGGATTGAAAATATAGTAAGATTTTCAAGGCCAATTTATTGGTCACAACATACAGTTATGCAGACAACATGAGAATTTCTGTTTGTTGAAATAATTGTGTTCACATTTTGGTTGTTTTTCTCACAGAGACATTGTGTCAGATATTTACTTCTAAAGGAAGTATTTGTTTTGATAAAATTTAGAATGATTTCATTCAAGAAAAATTGTATACCTGCCACTGTCTTAACCCCTTGGCAGGAATGGTCAAGCAATACTGCCTCTGTCTCAACCCCTCGGCAGGAATGACATTGGTTCAGCCATGATCACTTTGTATGATTGGAATATTCCAATTTGACAAAAAAAATAGGGATTTGAAGATTTAAATATAGAGGGGCTGTGAAAGGAAGTTTCACATGGCTTAATCTACATAACAAGAAAAGAGGCTGTATACCTGAGATGTGACATCAGTTGTGGAGAATCATTAAATAGAATGGTTTTTAGTCATTGTTAAGTTGACAAAGAGACAGGAAAAAATTAAAGTTACTGATAATTGAAATTGATTAGTCATGAAATAGACATGGATTGTTGTGAAGGACCAACTAATTGATTAGTGCCAGTGTTCAATTAGCAGAACATGTCTTGATTTCCGTGCATCTTCTCTATTTTGACACAGACCTTGTACTAAGTAATATCAATTTACAGCTGCCCACAGCATTTCTATGTTATTCTAGGAATTAGGTACTTCAATTTTCATAGAAAATAGAGATTAGAGTTTAGTCTTGATTGATTGGACATAGCTATCTGGTGATACCACTTAATACTAATGATAATTTGAATTTCAACATTCCCAAGGGTAATTGTGTTTTTTCTGTGACTCACAACTTTACATGTACTGTTTGTATTTTTTTAATAGATTATAATAGTACATGGTGCAATAAACATCAATCCAAGTTAATGTAATATGTGTGTATGTATGTATGTATGTATGTATGTATGTATGTATGTATGTATGTATGTGTGTATACATATATGTATGTATGTGTGTATGTACATGTATGTGTGTATGAAAGTATGTATGTATGTATGTATGTATGTATGTATGTATGTATGTATGGATGGATGGATGGATGTGTGTGTATGTGTGTGTGTGTGTGTGTGTACATGCACACATGAAATATAATATTCCAGCTGTTGCCTTTACTGCATTTTCTGTAGTGAAATATGGTCTGACGTACTGTATAACATATGATAATGTGGTACCAAGTTCTTTTATCATATAATGTGATTGACACATGACATAACAATGTAACAATATGGTAGTATTAGTTTTGTTACATTGTATGCAACAGTGAATTGAAGGGGGTATGATACTATTATATCAAATGCACTTTGAGTTATTCTAACTGGATATATCATTTAGCAGGACAGTTGAGTTATTTGATATATCATTTAGCAGGGCAAATTGCTTTATTATAGGTGGATATATCATTTAGCAGGACACTGACTTATTTTCACTGGATATGTCATTTAGCAGTGCAGTTTCCCATCAGAGTAGGCACATGTAAAGTGTTGTATGTAAGTCCTATACATGTACCGCCACTTACTGCACCTCAATTAGTTGGTTACTCAACTCTTATTTGTTGTGTTGTTTGAATTGTAAGTGATATTTTAAAGTATAGTATTTATTATTTACATTAGCTACAGTTACCTAAGCTTTGTAATATTGAATATATGGGAACAATTGAGGGGGGGGGGGGGATAATTTTTCTCTTTTTCCCCAAAATGTTATACACTTTTTCTTAGTTTTTGAAGGAGGGGTGTATGCAGTACTGGCTGCCACGCAAATACTATAATTTCTAAAATATTTATAATTATTTTGTGTTGTGAAAACACCATGGTACACCATATTATAAATAGATATTAAAATGCCAGGATTTGTGACTTGTAAATATTATTTTATGCAATATATTGTGCAAAAACAAATTTTCAGTTCAAAGCAACATGTGTAGAGTATTTGGATAGTTAGATACAGCTAATTTGTTCTGATATCAATATTAGGTTTGAACTTTAAGTTATATCGGCGGTTTCAGTACAAGGCAAGACATTTGGATATTAAATTGATTAATATACATATACAATCAGCTTCAATGTTAATTTATTATACAACTTTTCATGTTTATTTATTTATTTAATATGTAATACTATGTATTTATTTATTCATTTAATATTAAACTTCGACAATAAGTCAGGGGAAAAAAGATCGCACACATGGCAAGCACCTATATAAGAGCAACACTCCACAGAGGGTTAGTGTTAATGGTAGACATTTGATTCAAACTTGTGGGATTAGTAGTGTGGCCTGGCTGTTTCATAGTATAGTTAAAGTTAATTTTTAGAATGTCTGTAAAATGACAAGGTATAATTGTCGCATAGTAGACCAACACTGATATACAAGTGAAAGAACAGCAAGAAATTTGCAAAAGAACTCCCAACAGTCCCCCCAACCCCCTTCCCTCGGCCATAGATTAGAATTAAAGTCATTTTCTCAGTCGCCAAACTGATAAAATTGTTGCAATTTAAATTAAATAAAGATAGTGTGTAATAGATTTGGATTATCTGAATGTATGATTTGTTAGAATAAATGTCAAACCTAAGTTTAGTTACAAAAATTCATTACAATGATTACAACCAACAAAATATGCATTAAACAAAAAAACATCATTTGCGTGATGGAGAATGTTTTTTCCTTTTCCTTGCCTAAAATACTCAGTTGGTACAAATAAAATTATAATAACCCAACTGTGTTTGTAAGTTAAACTGTGCTGGGTGAATAGCTAACAGAGTTATGTCCATTCTGGTCACTAAATATTCCATCTGTTTCCAATCAGATGCAGTCATTTGAACAATATCGCCCAGCTCTGTAAAGTCATTACAGAAGGTTTAAAATCATTGTGAGACTGAAGCTCACTTGGAATTGGGTTCAGTTGTAGTTATCCAACTTGTTAGCTCAATATTAATAACAGGTGGTGAACATCATGATGCAATATTTCACTTTTCTCAGTCAGGCTCCGTAATTTTTACAGCTTATTTGTTGTATTTAAAGCCACTGATACTTCTCGGATACCGGATACTGTGAGGAATTATTCACAGGACAAATCTATCACTACACTATATATGTGACATTTGAAACTTATCTAAATGGTAACTGAACTTGTACTGCAGTGATATCTGAAACGGATCTACCGCTGTGAACTAGTACTAAATGATTCCCTGCCATGATACTGTTCATGTTTCGTCTTTAACATTTAACCCCTTTCAATTTATGTACAACACAACTTATATTTCTATCAGCTTTTTTGCCACATCATACAGAGGTGTATTTTATACCATCAGCATAGAGAAATTACATAAACTATTTGCAATACAAAAAAAAGAAGTATTAATATAAGAACAAATATTTCATTACTAATTATTCAAAAATAAACCAGGTATTGCTAATTATTCAAAAGTAAACAATTTGTAGGTTTTCTTTATGCGAGAGAGTAGAATTGACAAATTACAAACAAAGGTACAGCTAATTTGTTCTGATATCAATATTATGTTTCAGTACGCAGGACAATCTTATATCGTATATTATATCCAATTATGATAATATGATTTGATACAATTATAATGTAGATTTATGGGTTTGACTAATGGTCGTTTGAAAAAAAACACAATCTATATAGTCAGTTAATACATATAAAGTACAATTTTAATGGATTGTTTCACGTCTTCATCATGTGGTTGATGAAAATGCAGTCAACTGATGCAACATTGCACCCACTTATCATATTCTGTTAATTGATACAATGTCGCAGTTATGTTGATTTGATATAGATATATAGATTGAACATATTGAATACATAATTGTGAAGACATTGCTTGATTATTATCACCTTGTAATAATAAATTCCCTTTTATGATTGTAATATATATAAGATGTACTTACTGCAATTATTATCAGTTGACACAAATTATGCATTAAATATAATTTCAAAGGAGAGTCAATCATAAATTTGTATATTTTTACCTTGACATCAGACATTATAATAAATTATACATTAAATTTAGAATTTCAGAAGGGAGTTGATTTATTTTCGAATCATAAATTTGTGTCTTTTTACCTCGATATCAGACATTAGCTGTTGGAATTATGTTTGGATGGTGACAATACATGATATCGAATATATAATTTTGTAGGTGGAGTCTATGTACATTTCATCATAAATTATGCCAATTAGCTACTTCTTCACATATTACACCAGAAAATCCAATTATATTTTTTTTGCAAACATTTGGTGAATAGATTTACTAGGACAGGGTAAGTTTACACAACTCATTGATAGCAGTACTTGTGGTGAAGAGTGAGCACATACTGTGGTTTCAAGTATTTTCCTGTGTGTCTGGTAATTTGTATTGATCTCCACTGGAATGACAGGTGCTGGTACTTTTAACTGGCTATTATGAAGTTCTACATTTTGTGTGCTCTTTTTGTGGTGGTGTACTATGCCTGGCCACTTTTGTATACACGCCTTTTCAACCTTTAAATCAACAATGATATAGTCAACGGAAATATACCAGCATTTATCACCCGTTATAAATGTTCGTGTATTTTCAACATTTTTGAAGAAACTTAAACTATTGATATTACATAATAGATAACTAATCATTTGGAATTAATTTGAGATGAGTCAGATACTGTAATATAAATATAGGTGATTAGATATTCAGAATTTGAACTATCTTACTGTATATATTTTTAATGATTATGGGTGACTTAAACCTGATCATACATGTAATTTATGGACTATCTACTTGTATATCAATCTTTATATCATGCACAAGGTAGGTGCAACAAAAAGATATGGGATATATACTCTGGTCACATGATAACGTGTGTCTACGTCATTGGTTCTGTTTCGTTCGGAATAGTCAAAACACTCAAAATTCCATTATTTTCCCCGATTTTTTAAATATTACTGGTGATGGTATAATTATATTATTCTCCAATATTTGTCTTCATTTAGCTGGAAAATATTTGTGACCCTTAGGATTTTCACTACTCGTCTAGCGACTCATAGTGACAAGGGCACCCTTAGGTCACTCGTATTTTCCTTGGTTGAATGAAGATAAATATTGGGAATTAACATGTAATTGTGGATGACTTCAACCTGATCATACAATCATCATGTAATTGAAGTATTTTCTCCTTTTACATCAAACTGTATTTTTAGCTCATGTTTGTATGCAATGATGAAGAAAATATGTGTTTTATGGTATAGACATATATAGAAATACCCTTACATTCCAATAGCAAGAATGGTTTTATGTGCGGTATGTTGGTAGTTAAATCAGTGTGGTTGGTATGAATGTAAGGGTTTGGTACAGTATGGATGGGTCAATAAGGTCATTCACAATCTGATTGTTAAACGTTGTTGGAAAGTGTAGCCTTTTTTTTTACCATGATTGTCATGCGTTGAATAGATAATGATATTGGCAATTTTGTATTGTCATCATTCTCACTTCATCATCATTCTCACATTATTGTCACATGCTCATATTATTGTCAATTATTGTTATCCACACATTATCGTCGTCATTGTCATCATTCTCAATTTGTTGTCACCATTCTCACATTATTGTTACCATAATATCAAATTATCATTATTTTCACGTTATTGTAATCATTCTCCCATTATGAGTGCAATCATCAATTATCAATTATCACCATTTTATCAAAAGTACGTAGAACAGATAAAATCAAATTAAGCTCGATTTCCTTCCATTTGAATAATAAATACCAAGTAGTTGGGAGTGACTATTTAGGTCATATGTAGGGACATTTTTGCAATAAAATATTCAAGTACATGTAGTTACTAGTTAAAATTTGTCTGAATTCCCGCACCAAAATTATGGTAGGTAATTTAAACCAGTTTAAAAGTGTTAATTGACCTTGACTAAGTTTCCCCTCTTTGTATAAACATGCACCAAAGATTTTAATGATGCTCCAGCACACACAGAATTGGGGGAGGGAGGGGGGTCTTTATCAATTTGCTGGAAAGTCCACCTGCACATAAAGAAGAAAATAGTTATGAAGAACTGGAAACCATTACTGGAATTTCAATATTGCAAATGTCAGATGTTATCTATATCAGATAGTTATATATCAGATGGCATATAGGACATGGTTCATAGAATTTATAACTCTTTGATGGGAATCAACTAGAAATACTTATGAATAGTAAAATATTTCATTTTAATCACTCCAGTTATGTGTTCAATGAGTAAGGACAAATGAAAGAATTCATTCCATTGAGATATCATCTGATCAGATAATGGTAGTTCCAGAGGGATTGTGTCCAATTATAATATCTTATATATTGACAAATGTCAATTTCATCACTCCAGCATAATAAAAAAATTGGAATTTATGGATATGTCCACTATGGTGGATTGATAGTTATGTCGCAATCAGGAGAACAGTGTTTTTCAGAAGACATACATTTAATGGATTTTTTTTTGTCCCAAACAGCTGAATTCTCCAGGGATGACAAGACAGTTGACTTCGAAATTGTCATCAGCTGGGGTTAGATTTTCAATGTTCAAGAGTCGACATATTAAAATTTAGATGGCTATGCATTCCAATTGAAAACCTCAGCCGTAGACAAGCTAGTTATAGTGGTGCATTGTGGGTAATAAATCAATGTACTTATCATAAATAATGGGTTTCGTTGATAAGGATGTAGCGTTTATTTCTACTCTTGCATGAGGAGGGCATAAACCCTGTGAGATCTACAGATCTGGTCATTTTGTGTAGCTGGAAATTACAGTCATTTTCTTATCTTTTTTATTTAATTTTGATATCATTGCAATCTGAAATTAATCAAATTGGAGTGGCCATATTGAATGAAATTTTAGGTTTACACCTAGAAGGGATATTTTGTGCTATTTTAGTCCTTTTTTTGTATTAAATAATGATTTTATTTGGCTTATTATAAAGATACAACTCTTTTCATGGATGGGAATTTTTACATTTTATATTTAAAAACTTGTCTTAAGTTATGAATTTTAGAACTGTCCCCAACTCTACGCTCTTGAATCTTTTCAGGCAGTATCTCCTACCTAATGGTTTGGAATTAAGTGAAAGCTTGTGAATTAGAAGTATGTGCAGATTATGCAAAACTCACTGGAAAATGATTAATATATGTGGAAGATATTATGATTTGTGGTATTTGCACTGTGTATAATATATCTGTTGTTTTTACTAAGGTTTTGGAACCCAGGTAACAGATGGGAGACTTGCAGTTAAACTTATTACATTATTTCATATCTGGCAGTAGCTTTTTGGAGGGTAAAATATCCGAACTCGCACTATTAATATTATGGATGGGAACCCTGGTGAAATATCAGAACTCACATTATTTTGGAGGGGAAACTCTAGGAAAATATCAAAACTCACATTATTTTGGAGGGGATCCCTGGGAAAATATCAGAACTCACATTATTTTGGAGGGGAACCCTGGGAAAATATCAGAACTCACATTATTATGGAGGGGAACCCTGGGAAAATATCAAAACTCACATTATTTTGGAGGGGAACCCTGGGAAAATATCAGAACTCACATATTTTGGAGGGGAACCCTGGGAAAATATCAGAACTCACATTATTTTGGAGGGGAACCCTGGGAAAATATCAGAACTCACATTATTATGGAGGGGAACCCTGGGAAAATATCAGCACTCAGATTATTATGGAGGGGGAACCCTGGGAAAATATTAGCAACCAGATCTATGTTAGAGACCTTATCTCCTTTGAAACACTATTTACATTGTATAACAAATATTATCTTTTGGTATCTTTAATCTGTACATGGCGAAGGTAGAATTTCAAAATACAGGAAATTATACTGTCATTTGAGCATTACTCATGAAATTTTAAAAATACCTTTAATCTGATACGATATATCCTATCAATACAATAATAAGATGAGATAGCCATCAGAGCTTTATTGATTGGCTTAAAGGGTTACATTTTTTGCAATATGTCCACTGTATAATATTACGTTTCACTTAATTTATAGGAAATTCTTGGTTTTATTTTTAGCCAAATTAGTCACATAAATGTTGTGTGTTGAGACTTATTGTGTGATGTACCTGTATGTCAAAGTTAATGTAATTAGATACTACATTTGTATATTCCCAATATTTCTCTTCGTTCAACCAAGGAAAATATGAATGACCTAAGGGGCCATTGTCACTACCAGTTGCTAGACCACGAATATTTTCGGCTAAATGAAGAAAAAATATTTGAGAATATCATAATTATACCATCGCCAGTGATATCAAAGAAAAATCAGGGAAAGTAATGGCAATTTTGAACATTTTGACTCATATTTCGAACACAGCAGAACCACGGACGTAGACATGTGTTGTTGTGATGTAGAACGACCAGTGTATATAATGTCATATTTTTTGTTGAACTTGGCTCGTGCATGGTATAAAGCAAATAATGAACAAAATAACAGTGTCTTAATTTGTTTGGAATTCTTGGTGTTAATTTAGCAATTTTTAGCCACACACAGGGATGTAGATAAGGATCGGTGAAAATAACCGGCCATTCTGCAATGTTTTGCCAGCTACCTTTCATTAATTTGTTTCAAAATTTTGCATTGCAACGAGTATATTTCCGTTTTGGACTAGCTAGATTATATGTGATCTGTTCATAGATATCACCACCTACTTGCACATTTTAGCAGCTACTTTAAATAGCTACAGTACTGACAAAAATGTAGCTGTAAGGTCTAGATATTGTTTTTAGATTATAAAATACACTCAACCTGTTAATGAGTGGTTACATAAATGGGTCCAACAACTGGTCTATTTCAGACTTATTACTATAAGCACAGATGTAGCCACATAATCTATTGTGCCATAATTGTCATCATAATGAACAGACATGCTATATGCAAATTAGATTTATATTGTAGATTAAAGGAAAGTTTTCAAAGCACAGGTCCTGGAATGAATTTGTGTAGACTATAGTTTTTTGATTTTCATTCACACAGTCCAACTTTGGGATGTGGTAAGTATAATGCAGACTTTAACATATAAAATATAGTCATGCAGGAATATGTCATCTTATCAGTTATGTAACATTTATGTTTTGTTCTACCATTGTATTCCTTACCATTTTGTAAGAGACCTGTTGTTGGTTCCATGATGCATTGCTTGTATTTCCATGTGTTCTGAGTGTGTGTGTGTGTGTGTGTGTGGGGGGGGGGGGGGTTGCCTTCCTTACTCAAGGGAATGGTTGTCCCCTGATCATACCCTTGGTTTAATTTACCAGTAAAATCCTCCTTTGTCATTGATGGCATAAGTTTTTGTTCTACACAAGTATTCACAATTAAAGCGTTCAACATTGCCTTTCCATGATTTTGTGGTATAAATGTATCAAATTTATATAAGGACAAAAGAAGCCTTTAGTAAATTCGTATTCATATTCATATTCATATTCATATTTATATTTATATTTATATTTTAATTTGTGTTTGCTGCATTTGTATTGATTCAGAGACAGCATTAAGCTGACTTGCTGTATATTAAATGTTATCTATAATATAACAAATTTTAAGTTTGACATTTTACAATACATATTAAATTATATGAATGTAAAGTCTGTAATATTTATCATATTTATTAAAATTTGAATTAAGCTATCATCTTGTTTCAGAAATGAAATTTATTATGTATGTTGATTAAAATATTTTTAATTATTGAAATATGAAGTTAAGTAAATAATGAAATAAAATTGATTCTAATCTGTCATACTTTTATCTTCATGCTCCAATTTGTTTCAATTATGATAAGATAATATCAAAAGCAATTTAATACCATATGGAATATGAGAACAAGGGTGGTAAATTTAATGAGTTTTTGTGATATGTATATAGATATATCAAACAGCGTAAGTGAAATTAAGGTTACGTAATGAATTTCATGTCGGGTAATATTTATACAAACCATGGATATATTAAATAAAAGTGATACAAACTGAGTTTATAAACTTTTTATTCAAGTGAAAATACACATAATTAAACCTCAATTTTGAAATGATTTTAATTTTGATTGCATAGTTGGGATTTCTTGACTGTTTTTGATGTGTATGATAAATTACATCATCAGATCATTTATACATTATATCTTGATACCAAGGTTTGATTTCAGTTTAATTGCAAGTGGTGGTTAAGTGTGTTCCAGTATAAAGTAGGATACTGTAAGTGCATAAATATGCTGCAAACAAAACATGTGTAAACAAGCTTGGTGCCCCCTTTAAAATGTTTGATAAATATAACATTTTAGGAAGGGTGTCTTTGACAATTCATTGATTGGAACAGCCATGGTGGTCACAGAAAGACTTATTGGTTGGGCTTGATGCTATTACAATAAATGAGTTCTGAAAAGTACTTAGGAATACCAAACTATCGGTTGTAGATATTTGCCACATTTCAGCCTACATCTAATTTCTCAGCTTTCTCATGATAGAATGAAAATAGCATTTCAACCTCTTGGGTAATGTCGAAGTTGTATAAAAACAGTTCCCAGTCGCCAGAGGGCAAATCATTTTAATTTGCAAATACTGATAGTCCCAACACTAGAACAGTAGGTACTTCAGGCTGACCTCAAACTGAATTAGCACACAGTGGGTGGTGATGGCTTGATCTGTAGGGTCATAATTTAAGAAAAGTATGAAGATTTAATACCCATTTAGAGTAGAATTTTTGACGTGAATCAGGTTAGAGTTACAATTATAACTCTTGATGTTTCTTTACATGGAAAAAGTGGGTTGTGTTACTTTAATGTTGAGTTTAATAGGTAGGAAAGCTTAAGAGTACTTAGAAAAAAGTACATTGATTTGCATAATAAATAATACATTTTGCATGTCATTAACTTAGATATATTTGTATAGTTAAGGAGAAGTAGTTGAAGATCAAAACTATACTGTGCACTTTTGAATTTCTTTACGTGGCATATTTCAATGACCCCAGAACCATGACTTAGATACAGGTTGTTGTGACATAGAACAACATTGAACTTGAAGGCATATAATCCATGTTTTCTGTTCAAATGCAGTTAAATTCTTATGCATGGTATGATGAAAATTACTGTCTTAATCAGACTTTGTACTTGAAGCACACGTCTTTCTATTCTCATAAAAAAATGATAATAAAAAAACAAGAATTTTTCTGTTCTCAAAAGTCTACAAACATGACCACATTTCATATTGTTGTTTTGATGTTTAATATGACAAAGATTGAATTCATAGAATTATAATGCTCATGCTTTGAGGTCAGGTTTCAAAGTTTGTACAACAAATACATTGAAAATTGTTCATTTATCATTAAAAGAGAATATTCCAGGCTACTCTCTGGGGCAATGTGTTCTAGTCCATCAACCAACCAACTTAATTACAAATTGAATTGGTTGGACAATATGTTTGCAGTATACCAATTGATAACTCATGTGTAGTAATTAGCTCAGTTTTCTAATTAATTTGACAAAAGGATGTGACATGTTTTCCCGTACTACTTGTTTAATTTGTAAAATATATGACAGCGCTATAATTTAGTACAACACGACCGTTATATGTTGTATCTGTGGACTAGCTGTAAACCCACTAGATATCAAACGATGCTGGCTGGACCACAGAGTTTTCTGTTAATTATCTTTTTAAAATGACCATTTTACCAACTTTTGTGATATATCTATAAAGATTAAGCCAGTGATATATTGAGTTAGTGAACATTTTCTGTGTATTGGAAACTCCATGTAAATTCAGTCTAATAACGCACAGTTTTATTAAAAATCGATTCCATAATTGGCATATAATAACACAATGTGGATAGTCTTTGACCTAGGAGGTGCAGTCAGCAGGAGTAATATCTGTGTAACCAGAAATATTTTGAATTTTACATCGCTCCACTGAAAGCTGCTGTGTAAATTTTAATAACAGACATATTCTTATTTCTAGAGAGTAACAATACTTTTATTCAAATCTGCATTGACTCGGATGCATACTTTCTTTCTAACTTTTGGAGAAATTATAGGAGTGTCATATACAGTACAAGATGGGCTCTTGTTTGATATTATTCTGTCTTTCTTTTTTTTGTATTAGTATTTGTATGTTCTTTGTATTTTGTATGGGACATCTTGATGTCCTGAAATCAAGAAATAAATAATGATAATAATACACACACACACACATATACACACATATATATCAGTGATATGATTGATTCATATGAATTCTCACTGTGTTTCATATTTCTGGTACATATATGCAAATCATGTATTTATACACATTATGGTAATAGGGAACTTGCAAACCCGCCATGTTGAATGTTGCATCATGGGAAATGTGATAATAAATACTAATCAAATAGTGTTGTAAACAATAATGTTACATTATTTGTAACCACAAATAATCAATTCATAGTTGCCCTGACCATTGTGGGAGGTTTATTTTATCAGTAGCTCCTGATTAGGTATTACGATAACCACAGATAATCCCATAGTCATTTGTATCTGAGCATGCTCAGTCTGGATTGCAAGTTCCCTATTGGGTTATTGCAGGATGGGTTATAATTCCAGTTTGGTTTACTCACCCTCAGAATTTAAATGAAGCCATACCTGTCATACTAATGGAACAGTCCAAGTAGTATAGTTGCATCATGGGAATAAAACACACAAATTGCAAGTAACAAGATATCCATTGAAATAAAAAGTTGGAATAAAAAAAGGGAGAATTCCAAGGAAGATGTTGTCTTGATTGATTAATCATAGAGATTGAATGTTTAGAAGGGGAAAGACCACTCCAGGAAATAAATGTGCTATTATAAACTTTGTGTTCTGGAAAGTCATTTCATGATTTCATACCACAACATTTTGTTCAATTGCCAAGGAACACCAAATTGAAAATGTTCACCTCTATTGACTCGGAGTGGTACACTTTATTCTCTTTTTAAACACTTTTGCCTTAGCAGACATGCATATATATTAGACGAATAATGAATAATGTATGACTCCTAAGTGCTTATTACCTTCTGATAAATAGTGGGGGGGGGGGGGGGTCGGCATATTTGTCACAGAATTCACATATGTTGTTTAACAGATTCCCAAATGCTGCCAATATATCTCCATTCCTTTGCAGACTAGTGTCTACAATATCATGTCGGGAAAATAATGAAAAAAAGTCTTTGCATTTTCTAAGACATTTGTATGGTATTTCATGTAGCACAGTTACATGTATTAATTAGATAATGGTGCCATGTCCGACAGAAGTCCACTGAGTGAGTTTGATATACAAAATGACATGTAGAAAATGAAGATATGAAAATGAAGATATGAAAATGAAGAGGCAGATATGAAATCACACGAGTTTTATGAGAATTATACAATTGTATTAGACAAGTGTCGCATTCATTGAGAAATGCTCTGCGTTTAAAATTGAATGACATCATTAATTTTTTTTTGATGGATTCGTACTCATAGACTTGTACAGTACAACCCGGTGTTTACAATGAATGTATAGAATTCCAATTATGTATATTGCATGTACTGAAACTTATACATGTCTTCACACCTTTATCTAACGACAATGTAATCATGTTATGCTTATGGTTTATTCGGTTATTAATTATACACAATGGTAGATGAAACCAGATACTGATTGCTTCCATCAAAAGATGATTGCTTATAACATTCTACTGTCTAAATTGACTTGATACATTCATCTCAGTGTATACAATTTCATTACTGTTTTGTCCTGTCTGTCTGTAGGGAATTCCATACTATGTTATTTCTCTTTGATGTAGGGAGATGATTGTGATTCCCAGCTGAAAATAGGTGAACAATTAAAATTTCAATTACAGAGTTTTATATCTTGAAAATGAGCATTTACAAAACAAAGAAAGGCGACAACCCCCCCCCCCCCCCCCCCCTCCCACCTGTTGGGTGTTATTATAATACTCTATGAAGTTTAGGTGGAAAATATTTGATATTGTATTTTATGACATAACATTCTTATAACATTTACTAATTAAACTCCAATGTATGAATCCCACAGTCTAGGATTACTAAATGTCATATCAGAGGAACCATAGAGATTATGAAAACATAATTCTTATATTCAACTCTTTCTCTAGCTCTGTCTGGTAACTGTTTTCACACCTAATTTTAATCCACCATTGGCCTTTAAACTCCAATGTATGAATCCCACAGTCTAGGATTGCTACTACTACTACTAATAGTAATAAACTTTATTCGTCCAAATAAATTCGGAAATTTGTTGAATGGTCGCCACAAGAGCAGCGCCCTAGTTCCCTAGTGTTAAAGAAGCAGGAGGAAACCGGAGTACCCTGGGAAAACCTGCGTTGTTCGGCAGGGTCAAACTGAGCATCACCCTGCTTACATGTAGACCTGGTTAAATCTTTTTTATCAAACCCAGCCAACACCTTGCGGGTTCGAACCCAGCCGACAGAGGTAAGAGGCGTACGAGCTACGGCCACCGACAACCCTGTAAATATCTAAATATCTTATCAGTGGAACCATAGAGATTATGAAAACATAATTCTTATATTCAACATCAAGACTTTCTCTAGCTCTGTCTGGTAACTGTTTTCACACCTAATCTTAATCCACCAATATAATTATTTATAATTACTTGTCTAAATTTCACTTTTTGGCAAGTTACTTTGATGTGCATAACTGTCTGCACTACCATATGGAAAGCTAACATAAACTGTCCAACTCAAATCTTAGATGCCCAACCTAAATTTTCTGGACTTGAATTTTTATGCTTGAAACCTATGGACAGGTATTAGCCAAATAAACTGTCAGATATGGAGTTATTGGAAACTTGGAAGGAGAGGGGGTACTCTCCCATAGAAAGGTGTATGGGTATGTACCACCCAAATGGGTCACTTTTTCACACAAAAATCCCTAATTTAGTAATTATCTGTTGATTGCAAGTCAAATATAGCCATAACAGCACTCTAAACCAACTAAACATTGAAAAAAGCTCAATACAGTGTGATTGGAAATCCTTAATTATTGGGATTGTACATGGTAGATGTTTTCAGATTGGGCCGCACACCCTCATATGAAAATATTGAGAGTATCCCCCTCCCCTGGATGTTATCAATAAACTATCCTGTTGGAGATTCTAACCATGTAATGTGTATAATGACATAAGCGTTAAGGACCATATTGCAAGTGATGTACTGCCAGTATATCTACTGAAGGTGTGCTACCCAGGTACTTTGTTTCTAAGTTTACCAGTTAATTATATAATCATTAGATTACTAATAAATACACTATTTAAGAGAGGGGGTTTCAACATGTGTATGTTATACAGGAATTAATATTCAACACGTGAATGTTATACAGAAATTAACATCCAAGCACACGCAGTCTGAGTCATGTGATTTTTTGCTTACCAGTTATGATATAAGTTTGTGCCATAAATTACACTCCCATTATCTTCCTCCTCTTCCACCTCCTGGATTTATTGATATGCAAATTATCTTCACTCCCTTCACCATGGATGGAGATGTAGGATGGAAACCCTAGTTTTCTTTTCCTCATCATATCAATTGTTTATCATATTTTCTAACAAAAGTTGTTTAACTGTTTGTGGAAAACATATGAAATATACTTGTTTTACATCTCAAAGATGAAAAAATAATCAAAGAAATATTTCGAAAAAAAGTGTGTGCCAGTTGTTATATGTTGTCCTGTAATTTAAATTAACCAAAGAGACTTTAGTCTGCACCTGTGTTGTTGTATGTTCCAGTACTGACAGCATATTAGAAACAGCTGCAAATGATGCCAGTGGGGTGCTAAATTATATATCTTTACTTACCCACCTTCATTACATCTATCTATTCTTACCAAATCCCATTAAATTCATGTAATTATGCAGCTTATGAAGTTCTTGGCTTGATTCAGCAGGGGGTGTGGGGAGGTGGTCTTTTGTCATATTGGTACAGGTCGTGACTGTTTGTTTTAATTCGCAACCTCAGATGCATAAAGTTGTAACCTCTGATCCAGGTGGCGGCTAGTATTCTTGTTTGTTTTAATTTTTTGATCCATGGGGTAATGAGTAAAACTATTACTGTGGTAGTCATTCATAGAAACCATTAACAGACTGACATATCTTGAAGTTGTATCAGTGCCTGTGTGCCTCTAAAGCCAATTTGATTTATCAATGCAATTTCACTGACACACCAAAATTTGATTCAATCCCTAGCACACCTGATGACTGACAAGAATTAAAACACTGTACTTTCTACCATTTTTGACCCATGGCAAAAATGTAGCCTCCTTCCATTAGATGGCATACAGGGCTAGCTACTTTGACCCTTGGCAAAAAAATGTAGCCTTCCATTAGAATGGCATACAGTACTACTTGAATTCAAACAGTTGTTGATAAACATAGTGTCTTTGTGAGGAACTAAGGAGGATGGGGTGGGGGTAGGGGTAGGGGTAGGGCCGGATAATGGTGAAATTTGCATGGATTAATTAATTTTCCATACCTTGTACAGTTATTTTGGGAGGAATTACGGTAAAGACCTTGGATCCTAGGGCAATAGTACCATCTTTAAAAAAAAAAGGAAACTTAAAAAACACTGATGAACCAATTTGTATTCATTTTAGATCAACAGACTATCCGATATTGACAAATTTGATACAGTTTGAAAACATGTGCACATTCCCTCCAAAATCATATGTCAGGCAGTAAATTTTGTTGTTGTGCTACAATTTTTGTCTGTATTCCCTTTATTTTGGCCCACAAAGGTCATGATAGTCATAAAGCAAATGCTGATTATATTTGAGATAATAAATTATTGCATTATTTGAAAAATATCCAAGAAATGTAGGCATGTTTTTACAGTGTTGTAATGAAATGGTTATATGAACTTTGATAGTACAGAAGTTTTGATTGACAGCTGTATCGGCAGTCAGGCATAAATACGGCGAGATTGAAGTTATATAGAACAATAAGCCTTGTAATCTTCTAAATGTCAAAAACACAATAATGTGCTTAGAAATAGGAAATTGAATTAATTAGATAAATCGTAGGTGTGAGCTTGACAATGCTTTACATTTAATGAAATTTTGTACAAATTTTCTAGTGGTAGTCAGATGGCTGTTACATAGGCTTGCAGCTGGAGGAGATCTGTGCACTCTTTTTTTAGCAGTGATGTAGACTGACAGCTGTATGTATATCAGGACTGATCATCTAGAAAGGGCTAATCACATTCAACCTTGAATTCTTGTGAGACCCCCTGATATAACTGTTTACTGTGTGAGCAGCCATGTACTGAATGGATGATCATTCTGTAAGTCTTATAGCTGTGTTCTTGATTTGTTGATAAGGATTGCAGAGTTCAATCCTGTAGAACTCAGTGAATTTTCTAAATCCTTTGCTTCTCTGTATGAGTAGCTATAAATAATCCTGTCATACTCTTAAGATAACATAAATCCTTAGTTCCAGGATTGCCTAATCGCTCTGAATAATATAGTGTGTCTTATATATTTAAACAAATTCTTTTCAGACCAGTGCTTGCGTAATTGAGATACTAGTAATCAAAATGTATTGCTGTCCAATGAAGGTGTTTGTCCAAAGACTTGCTGTAATTAGGATGAATGATAATGTTGGTTTTTTTTTATATCGTTTTTTTTTCCACACTGCTCACAGCACTTTACAGTTATTACTCCAGGCATGGACCCACAGTGGCACACCAGCTGATTATGTCATTTCTTCAACTCTATGGGAGGATGCAATCCATTGTGATGTCTGTTAATCTCCATAGGATAAAAGCATTCACATAACAACGCTGTTATATACCAGGTCACAAATAATACAGCTAGGTTGACTGAGGCATGGGTTGATCGTCATTAAACCTTGCAAAAGGATTGTAGCCATTCAGAATCAAGTGGCAGTAATTATCAAAGACCAAAAAGCTACAGACTGTGTCTCTTTAAACAAAAGTAACCACCAAGTTACAGACTGTGTGCCATTAAACAACAAAACCCACCAAAAAACTTTTAGTTACAGACTGTCTCTTTAAGCGAAAGTAACCACCAAGTTACAGACTATCCCTTTAAACAAAAGTAACCACAAAGTTACAGACTGTCACTTTAAACAAACTACCAAGTTACAGACTATGTCCCTTTTAATTTAAACAAACCACAAAGTTACAGACTGTGTCCCTTTAAACAAACCACCAAGTTACAGACTGTCCCTTTTAAAAACAACAAAATCTACCAAAACCTTTTAGTTACACAGACTGTCTTCCTTTAATGAAAAGGAACCATAACCTTTAAACAAAGGTAACCACAAAATACCATAAGTTAGAGACTTAAACCTGCATCAAGACTAGGTGTGTCATCACAATTAAAAGGACCTCAAGTAAAAGTAAATCTCTTGACCATTGTAGATTTGTTCTCAGGCGTAGAGTACATATACTTTATTTAGATGTAT
Source organism: Glandiceps talaboti (assembly GCF_964340395.1). NCBI lineage: Eukaryota > Metazoa > Hemichordata > Enteropneusta > Spengelidae > Glandiceps > Glandiceps talaboti. The sequence goes on along the minus strand of NC_135561.1, from coordinate 17,989,421 downwards.
AATATATATACAATAGTTGTGTCTGGAACAAGTTTGGAATGTTGTTATGATGTCAGTTGGTAACAGTGTCAAATGATGGCATCCTGCTGCAATCATTTATGGGTATTGGAGTCAATGTCCTTGTAGAAAGAAAATTGTTGGTTTAAATATTGAATATTGTAAAAAATAAATAAATCTTCATTATTTTAATATGCGAAAATGTTCATGGACTCTCGGTTCATAGTTAGTAAATGAAAATTTCTTGGAAGCAAACCTCAACGTTTTAGGTAATATGAAGAAGTATGAATGTATTGTAATTTGTACGAGATATACCGGTATACCTTGTAATTGCATATAATAAACATATTACCAAATTATGACCATTGTGTCTTCAGATTTTGAGGTTTATCTGTGTTCCTTTGGCACATAATTTATGTAAATGTCTCTATTTGGACAACAATATAATAATTACTTTATTGTAATGAGCTTTTTTCAAGGTATTATGTTTTATAAATACACACCAAATTAATAAAATGTATCATACATCTTGGTTTCACCTTTGGTGTTTTTTTATATTAAGATTCATCATTGAATGGTGATTATTCAAACGAACCAGTTTTTAATCAGATATGTAGATTAAAATGTATAGATTGAACACTGCTAGATGACAGCAAGTCTATGGTATACCTCATTTGTTGTAACATGTCATCATTACTAAATCTGTCCAAATATTAGGCTACCTTATTTAGAATTCACAGGAGCTTCCTAATTCACCCTAATTAACCTCCAATTCACAAGGGGAGTCAGTTTTATCTACAGAAAAAATTCCACCAACAGATGTAAGAAGCCTTTATATCTCCTGGGAACACATAGCAAGAATGTATGTGTTGTACACATTTTGCCTTGCAATTGGTATTCTATGTATGTACATATAGTTTTTAACTTGTCTTTTAAATTTGTTAATGCCTCCCTCTGAACAAACATTGGCCGTAAGAGTTATGTAAATGTGTATCAGATTTCTTTCAAACCTTGCACAAATATGTAAAGTTGAAATGTATGTATGTATGTATGTATGTATGTGTGTATGTGTGTGTGTGTGTATGTATGTATGTGTGTATATATGCGTTAAGAACTTAAAAGTCATAAACCTCTAGCCCGATTGCATAGGTATTTGTTGGGTGTGTTTAAGTGGGATTATATTCAAGACAAGGTGATCAGTTAATCAGTAAGCAGTTTTGGACAGAAGAATGAATTTTGATTGGTAAATAGAATCTAAAGTTTATGTGAATGTGAGCATATCAAGTGAATTGAAGTATTCGTTGGAAGATCCACAGAATTAAAGACACATCCAGCTGCTAGTTTCCTTCCAGAGAGGATTCCTCAATTTTTATTCACCTTAGGAAATGATTCTACTTGTGTTGTCACCTTTTTACCTAGAACAGGGATAGGAAATTATGAATATTATTATGACCAACATCTAGACAAATATGTGCAAATTCAATTTCCTTAGTATGCAGGAATTCCACACAAGATGCAAAGATTTAACATGTAAACCTGTATTTTGGAAGTCGAATGGTACAGCAACCAATAGATGTATGTAAATTCTGTAGTCTAGAGTAATTTTTGATATGGAAATAACTGAGATATAAATTGAAGACCACTTTGCGAAGATGATGAAAAATGCAATCGATTGTCAACCAGATGTTCTTTCCCATATGGCTTTCCTAGATTCCAATGTTGAATACAATTCTTTGTTGTCACATAGATATTTCAAATATTCAATTTCAACAATGTCATTGTCACTAATTTGACAACCAGAGTTATTCAGGGCTAATATATTGATAGAATGTCAAGGTAATGTAAACTAGAAAGTGAGCACTTAGTTTTTGATTTTGAAGTGTAATGGATTTGTCTGTCTGTCAACAAAATATCTAAAAAAAACTACTGCATCAATGGCAATGAAACTTGCTACACATCTTATGCTAGTGGCAGGAACTGATTTGGTTTTCGTAAACATTGAATATTAAGGAGTCATTTGCATACTAAATGATTTTCTGTAATTTAAGAATGCAAGATTCAAATTTCATAAATTTGGTACAAATACTAATGAATACTCAGTACACATGTTCTATAAAGATTGTTGATGTAGTTTGAATGAGTTATTTGTATAATTAATTATTTTCAGTAATTAAGCATTAACTTCAATAATAACAAACAGCACATATCCTATAGACCTTATTGATATAGCAAAAATTTGAATAATATTTGCATAGTTGATGGTTTTCAGTAATTATGCTATGTTAATAAAAGAGCAAGTTTTCAAATTCCAATGTATATAATTTGGTATACATTTATATGTTGATGATAATGCAGAATATAGGCACAATAATCCGCACTGAAGGTATATAGTTTACATCTGGTGTTAAATTCAAAGAATAGTATGCCATCGCAATGTATAATAATCCATCAATGGTTGCATTTAGCCAGGTGCACACTAGAGGAACTACTAGTAGCTGAGCAAAATTTTACACATGGCAATTTTATCGCACCCATTTCTCTTATGTGCGGGCAACTTTTAAGGAGAATTTGGTCATTCGTGGCTGTGAGTCAAATATCAAGCATGAGAACCAATGTTGTTAGATGGTTACAGTCATGACATAGAATGACCAGGGTAGTAAATGTTATATTGACTGTTTAAATGCATACAAATTTGCTTGTGAGTGTTATATTAGGTATTATTCCTCAATATTTTTCTTTGATCAGCCAAGGGAAATATGAGTGACCTAAGGGGCCTCGTGGTGACAAACACATAGGTCATGAGTATTTTAGGGTTGAATCTAGAAAGATATTGAGAATAATACAATTTGACTTCCATATGCATAATTCATGAAAAATCAAAATAAATAATGGCAATTTGGAACGTATGCTTAAGTCCTATTTTGAGTACTGCAGAATCATGCAGTGATGTAGACACAGAGTGTCATAACGCACAAGACCAGGATACATGTATATAATCCATATTTTCTGTTGAAAGACAAGAACTTGTTCATGGTATAACATCTCACATCACAATTTCACCAAAGACGTATTGTGTATTGCAAGTAATATTGATTGAGAGTAACATTTTAAAATATTTATTTTTTAAATGTCTACAAAAAATTAATTACAAAAAATTAATTAATAAATCAATGTGAATCCAAAAATCATAAAATATTCAATAATCCGAGAATTTACCTTTGGGAAATAAAAATACTGAAATTAAGTGAGAATTTGCAAGTCAGTACATATTTAAAGATTGTGTGTTTATTGGTCAGGCTTATCACATAACATTTGAATTGTAATTTCAGTATTTGCAAGTAAGACATTTTCTCTCCTTATGCCGTGAAATATGCACCTCATCAGTCATGCACCAGTCATGCATGAAATTAATTTCACTATGGTCCTGAAAACAGTCAGTAGTGTGTGTGCTGACCTATTTTGCTGACTCTTAAGATCATTACATTTCAAGATGATTTGAACCCCTTCACTTTAATACAAAGACCAGATATGATGAATCATTTCACGGACGGCATAGTTTCTTCTCAATTTCTGTGGAAAATCTTAAATTTTGGACTAGAATCATAGTAAACATTATTATTATTATTTAAGACATGTTAAAATGTAGATTTAAAAATTCAAAGAGTAACAAAAAGTAATTGTAAATTTTTGTAAATTTATTTTGAATTAATATAATTTTTATCTTCAATTGTTACATTGATACATGTAAGCTGATTACAATTATTATTATAAGTCAGTCCAAAATAGATTTCAGATTTTAAAAAAAAGTCAGCTTGGGTCACTTCAGGGCAACAGACTAGACATAAGTTCAGATCAAACTATTTCTGTGGTCCACATCAGATATATTATCCTGATAACTTCTTGTTTGAATTGTACATAATTTTCATTCCTTTTGCATCTGGTGAGTAAACCAATTCAAAATTCAAATGTAACAGTCGGAAAAAACATGATTTTGATCAAATAATTTTTTTGAAAAAATTTAACACTAAAACTTTTAAGTGACGTAAACTCCTGAGTTTAGTCATATGTAATTTTTACACTCAGAGGTCAGTCTTAAATAATGTTTTATCATATAAATGTCAGACTTGGAGGTGTTAATGTTCTTATTCCCACGAATTGTTAATCCTACTTGGCTGCTGTAAAAATTATGATAAAATTTGCTGATGAAATAGGAGAAGAAGACATATACAGGTTATACAAAAGGACAATGGCATGTATTACTCTTTTTTTTTTATTCCAGACTGTCGCCAAGTTGTGTAATTGTGTGCTGGCAAAATAATCATGTAAAGTAATCACAAACATATTGGTTGTCTGCATACAGTAGCCAGCACACAGCTGCTGTATGCTTTGACTCTACAAGTATTATAATAATGCTTTAGATTTTGCCTTGTTATCTGTTAGTATTGGCTGTAATACCACACACATCTCGTATAAAGCTGTTGTAAAATACAGTGAAAGTGACAACGGTCTCGTAAGAAATGAATGCGCCGCCATATAGGATTGTGATATATCCTGTTTCAATTTCTGTGTCTTATTTCATGAATGCTACTAAACTTGCAATTTACATTGGCATTATATTAGCATCAAATTTCATCAACTCCAGCAGCTACAGTGTTGCATGGATATACTTGTATTGATTTATGTAGGTATTAGAAAACACCAAACGGGACTAACTTTCCAATTCCCATAAATTGAATTTTAGCGCAAAACAAAGCTTAATGGAAAACATGCTGGCTCCAACATGTTAAATATTTGTTCCTCATTTGAGTGAATCCCTGAATTGATGAACAAATACAATTGCTAATGTTAGACTTTCCTGTTATATTCAGACACATAAATTGAACAGCTGTTATTTCATTTTTGTGTGATGAGACAGAGACAAGAAAATGTTTGGCAAGACATGAGATTAAAATATCATTTCATGTTCTGTGAAGTAACCGAGGAACTTACCAGCTAGAATGTGCTATACAGTACTATAATGGCATGGGCACTGTTGTTTGACATTGGAGAATGTGTAAACGGCATGACATTGAAGAACATATAACAGAATATGTAAATGATAAGGCACTGCCATTTGACCTTAACGAACGTAACAGAACGTTACAACATCTGATACTGCCATTTGACATTCTGTGAAAAGACAGACAGACTTGCTGAAGATTGGGAAGTCAATCATGTTAAATTCCTTGGAGTAAAGAAACCACAAATGTTATGAAGCCACTGTTGTTTTATATCCGTATGAAGAGACTGCCAGGACACAGAATTGTTGGTAGTCAAGAGATCACTTTAGCTATAAGAAAGCCAATTAAAGACACCCAAGAAATGAAGAAAAACCACTGTCGTGTAATTAAAAAAAAAAAAAAACACTTTCTGCGTGAAATGCTTCAAAATTTGAGTCGATTTACTATTGCCTTATTTTTCAGCCAATTACTATATATTTCTTGCATCATTACATTTGCCATGTAAGAGATGTGTTCACAAATATTTAGTAAGAATACACCCAACCTTTTTAAAGTGACTACTTCTGTTAAACTTTGAAATATGAGTATTGAAGGAAACAAACAATTTAATACCAAATTGTACTTTGTTTTACATGAACCTGATGACAAATATTTTCTTCTTAGATGACTAATATTCTCAGACTTGGTGTCTCTTTTGCAATTGTCCACATTATTTAATAATTAAGTAACATACACTAAAATGACTCGACCAAATACTTTTGTTCAATTTTGTAATGTAGTATAATTATATCATTTCTCAATATTTTTCTTCATTCATTCAGCCAGAAAAAGGTAACAACACAAGTACCTCATAACTGTTTGTCTTAAGGTAGTCAGTGAGCAATCACTGCACTCATTGCTGGCCGAGCGAGGTACGTACAGCAAGCAACATACAAAATGTACATCGTTGATTTCACAGGTCATTCATATGGAAATTGACCATTCACTTGACAAGCTAAACTTTGAACACCTATCATGTCACTTAATGAATTTATACATCTCACTGGAAGGCCCCTTATGTTACTCTTATTTTCCATCAACAGGCTATTTTTTGGCCACTGATGACCTTGAGGATAATCACTAGGACTGCATTGTACCAGCCGATCTTTTTTTCAGAGACAATGTTAATATCTTTATAGTTATTATGCAATCCTCTTTCTATTTATATTTTCACTCCAAAATATTACCATAACTAGACACAGATGTGTGTCAGCTAGTTCACCTCATCTCAAATAAACACTGCCTGTAGATTTGTCCACCAAGTGATAGGAGAATATTAAAATTATATAATACATACATTATGTACATAACTATAGCAATATTATGTATTTTGACAGTCTCCAGTCCCACACGTCATGTAGTATATGTAATTTGTGTGAAGTATACTGTGTCTATATTAAGTAATTGGTTTGTAAAAGTTTGCCAAGGAGATAGACACTTGTAATATGACAACCTATTAGCATATACCTAACACATAAACATGATATGCATTACCAAAATAGCAAATATGTGGTGAAATCTGCTAAGCCATATCCGATTTATCCTGCCATGAAGGAATCCCACACACATTACTTGAACATGGATTCAGTTTTTTCCTGTTGTGCCCATGCTGGTTTAGTCAATCATATGACTTTCAAGGATTCATTTATTTACAGTGGGTTTTATTTTCATACTCATGTCAATGGTTGCATTTGATAACATATTGCATTTTTTTTGCATTGCAATTACATATTAATTAATGTAGCTGATATTCAGCAGAAGGGGAGAGGGTGAAAGCTCAGGGAGAGAGAGAGAGAGAGAGAGAGAGAGAGAGAGAGAGAGAGAGAGAGAGAGAGAGAGAGAGAGAGAGAGAGAGAGAGAGAGAGAGAGAGAGAGAGAGAGAGAGAGAGAGAGAGAGACAGACAGACAGACAGACAGACAGACAGACAGACAGACTGACAGATAGCAATATTGTGTGTAAAAGGAGTGTGTGTTCATGTAAAGGAGATAGTCATGCACAAGGACACAGACAGACAGCCAGACAGACAGACAGACAGACAGAGATCAAGAGACCACAGATGGAGACACACATAATATAAACTTTATTGAAAAGAAGATAAAAGGTGACATCTGGTAGGATGAACTTATGAACATCATTATTAATCTATTTGACAAAAACAAGACAATAGGTTTATGTTAAATAAAATATATTATATATTGTTTATGTATTCAAGATTATGGTAACAGATACCTAACACCGGGTACTAAAATGGGCCAAAAATAGCATACATCAGAATCTTGCATTTTAAGTTATAGAGAATATGAACAATTATTATAGAATATAACATACAAGCTAACTTTATTATTAAGACTGAGAAATTATAAAAATAGAGAGTTTATGTCTTAAAAAACAAAATATGAAATTTAAAAGACTCCAAAATACAGAATTAATGTACATATGTATGTATGTATGTATGTATGTATGTATGTATGTATGTATCTATGCATGTATGTATGCATGGGTATACATGTATGAATGTATGTATGTATGTATGTATGTATGTACATACGTACGTACATACATACATACATACAAAATTATTACAGGTATGGGATTAGAATGGTGTAAATAAACAAGAGATGAAATGATCCTATTCAAATGTTTGCATTTAGATGTTTCAATCCAAGATGGTGGCAGCACATATCTCAAGCACCTGGTTCCTAACATGTAGTGTGCTAAAAATAGGATCGCATATTACATAGAACGTTTTCTGTCTATGATAGTGAGAGCATTATATAGGTTGAAAAAAGCCCATCATTTTGATATCGAGTGAAGGTCATGACAACAGAGAAACGAAATTTGGAGAAAACGAATTTGAATAAAATTTAATTCCAATAACAATATCATGAAGGCATAATTACAAGTAGACAAAATATTGATTTTTGCATGATGTACATAATTGATGTAAAATGGAAATTATGAATATCTAAGCAGCGTGCAATCTGTCTGAGTGTTTGATGCATGTAATAACATAGTCGGTTACAATGACTTTTCTCTATAAAAAGAAATCCAGGTGTTTGGATTTATGTTAAGGCAAACTATGTGATTGTTTCATTTTCATATTTGTCTTTAATTCCTTCAAATCTGAATGTATTCTCTGATTTATTGATATACACTTTAAAAAAACCCACATTGCTGAGATGTTTTATTAAGTGAACACCATCATAATAATTTATGTAATTTTTGAAAGTTGATTTTCAGTTTCTTTGAATAATTCAGGTTGTTGTTGCTCCCACAAGAAAGATAATATCTGAAGCTGCATATAAGGGAATCTACTTCATAAAAATGATTTCCTGTATTACACAATGATAAGAATATAAGAACAACTCTTATAGATGCAAAATATGAAGTTACTGAAGGTCCTTAAAGTGACTGTATTGGATGTAATTATAATGAAACCTCATAATATCCAAATATATTTATCAATGCTGTTCAATATTTACATTGTCTAACACTATATAATTATATTCATACACTTACATATTATCATTAATATATACATCTATTCATCATTATATTGATAATATTTAGTTTTATTTATAAACCCTATGTACTGTGTGCTATTGATGTATTAATTCATAAGACTCAATCTATACATTCATATCTCTATATCAGTCTCTATATCTAAATTTATGTTTATGTATGTATGTATGTATGTATGTATGTATGTATGTGTGTGTGTGTGTATGTATGTATGTATGTATGTATGTATGTATGTATGTGTGTGTGTATGTATGTATGTATGTATGTGTATGTATGTATGTATGTATGTGTGTGTGTGTATGTATGTATGTATGTATGTATGTATGTATGTGTATGTATGTATGTATGTATGTATGTATGTATGTATGTGTGTGTGTGTGTATGTATGTATGTATGTATATATGTATATATGTATGTATGTATGTATGTATGTATATGTATGTATGTATGTGTGTGTATGTATGTATGTATGTATATAATTGTATGTATGTATGTATGTATGTATGTATGTATGTATGTATGTATGTATATGTATGTATGTATGTATGTATGTATATATCTATCTATCTATCTATCTAATATCTATCTATCTATCTATCTATCTATCTATCTATCTGTCTATCTGTCTATCTATCCATCCATCCATCTATCTATGCTATCTGTCTATGTATCTCTATCTGTCTAGTTATATTCATACTCATAGTCATACCTTTATCTAAGATTGATATCCTTCTTTTGAATTAAAAATACTACTTATGAATTCCTAACATCAACTGTTGTTCACTCACCCTAAAAATTTGGGTATTTTGAAAATCTGCAGTAGGAGAAATATAGTTGAATTGAATTTCTGTAACCATGGTTTCATGGCCTTGATAAAAACATTGAAAGTGTATTCCAAAAGCTAACTGTAATGGTATATTAGAATTATATAGAATGTTGTCATTTAACGGAGCTGCGAATTCATGTATACAATACATATTCAGAGTTGATGCCCATTCGTATCTCCCTCATTAGTAAAAAATCTTTTGTAAATGTGACAAATATAGCAGTTTATATATAGTCAAAATAATAAATCACAGACGTAGAAATATACAGCTTGTAAGTGATCCGTGGTGTAAAATGGTGACCTTTGACCTTTTATCATGAGGCAACGTCATTGTTACCCATGATGTTGTGATTCTATTGACTTTGACTGATGGTTAAGATGTGATGCCATTTTGGTGCAGTGTTTTGTTTGTGTTAAGAAAATAAAGACTAATGGAACACAAATGGTAAATTGATATATTCTATTTAAGGTATTAAAGAAAATTGCACCTTAAAAAATATGGTGGTTTTACTTGTTTTGATAAGCTAACAAGAACATTACGGTCATTTTAAGTGTCCATATGGATGAGGATTGGGTATTTATTTTGGATTTTTAATTTATAAAATAATTTTATCATGGCTTCCTACTTGAAAAATCAATCTGAAACAATGTCAAGTTCTTGTTGGTAACTCGAGAAGATTAATACATTGTGTAAAATCTTTGTTGTTGTACGTACTATATATTACAAACTTTCTGCATATTTTTTTTTTAGCTTTTTATAATGTGTTGTGTTACAAACACAGACTTGGTCTATGATGTTTGACATTGATTTTTTTAAGAAGGAAAACATTATCTAAGCTGTTTTATAAATTCAAAATTCAAAGTAAATGGCAAATCCTCATCCATATGGAGACTTTAAGAGAAGGAATAAATGAAACGTGATTCACCATAGGTTATATAGTTCAGATGCAATATATATGATAAAAAGATGTATCCTAATACAAGTAACCTGCCAATGATGAAAGCCTTCACAAAAATGTCACAAATATGAACAGACAGGAATTTACGTTGTTGTAAGTATATCTAATTAGCTAAATTCAGTTGATATTTGAAAGTCAAAATGGCTGCATTACTTGTTATCATGCATAATACACTTTGTGACGTAAACAGCCAACGAAGAAAATCAGAGTTTCCATGGCAACAGGTGTACGGTACTCTTTCCTTGTCTCCTGCAGTATTCAATCTACATTTTATACACATTTGTTAAAAGGTAATACCAATTTGTCATAGGGATTCATTTTCTCAAATATTGTCCATGGATTTAATGTGTGGATTTATTCACAAATGATAAATTATGCCAGGTAAAGTGAGGCTGTATATATATAGAGAGTGCTATTATGTGTCCCTTGTTGTGTTTTCGCATCCACAGAGAGAATTAAGTTTTAATCAATCATCCAGATTAATATTATATTGCCTAGATTCATAATATTCATAAAATTACAGCGCTTGTTGCTAAAATGTCAGTTTTTACACAAAATGTATCAAAAACATTTCAGTCTGGCCAAATTGAAAAATTGTATATTTCTGATTACCCAACCGACCCTTAGTTTAAGCTACCGACTCCAAACATTCGATTTTGCATTGTAAAAGGCAAAAATTCTAATAATTTACTTCTAGTTCTGTGCAAATTTAACATTTTTATATTAAAAAATGTAAAAATATATTTAAAAAATGGGTAAGAATTTACTTCTAGTTCTGTGTAAAATTTAACAATTTTATATTAAAAAAAGGTAAAATAAAAATAGTAAGAATTCACTTCAATTCCAACAAATAATGGAACAAACACAATTTGATTTCATGACATATGATATTTTATACATCATGGCATCAAAATTTAGGTGTTTTTTTTGTAATCATAGCTAAATTTAGTATATATTGGTTATTTCAGAACGATTGTGAATCTTGTGATTGATAGTATGTTTTGAGTGTTTAATAGATACCACATATTTCATGGTATTTGCTAAAACATGCCATTGTTTTACTTTTAGGTCTGTTGAGCTACATGCTGGTACAGGTACTTATTGTTTTTATGTGGTAAATAAACTAATGTTTGGTTAGTAACACATACTTGTTGTCAAATTTAACCATAGAACCTATTACCCATAGAATTGAACAAATATTGCAAAATTTAATATGTAATTTTCGGGAGTGCTCAAAATTTGTAATTAAAGTGACCCCCACCCTGCCAGTCAACTTGACATTCTTGTTCAACTTCATCATACTGATAAATTATTCATTCGAAAACCATCACTCTGGTTGCATCAATTTCAGTTAAATTTATCTAATTCATATTAGTAATGTGTAAATTTGTAAATGTGGAAGCTAGCTGCCTTGTTATTATAGAATAGGTCAGCATGGATTCCAGTTTTGGCTTTTACAAGATTTTAATGAAGTCACTTTTCATATATTATGTAAAAGTGGATGTACTTGTTCGTCATACCAATTTTAGACAAGGACATACCACTTTTGAGATTTCCCATTGATTGTAATTTTCAACAAAATGTCAATCATCAAAACGAACATGCATGCTTCTGATTCAACCTTAGTCATTTTAAATTGGTACATTTTTTTTTCTACAAGGACATTTTCAAAATTGCATGTACTGGAGAAAGTGAGTTGGCATTTAGCCATATTATTACCTTACCTTCTTTATTACAAGTTATCCAAAGGCATTATGCGAAACAATACCAATTCAACATGATGATTCATAACCTGTTTGAAAAAGAAAAAAACATCACAAAATAAAATTTTGGCTTCTACAGAGAATTATTTAGATATTTTGGAAAAGGTTTGATCACAAGTAAAAAGAAAAAAATTGATGTGATAATGAATATTTAGATTTTCTGGGATAATGAATATTTATGGTTTCTTGGTTATTACCTATAGAATGAAAATTAATATTCATGAAATCAAGATCTTGCTGGGGAGCACAAATCCTCTCTGATTTTTCACAAATTTTCGTATCATCAGCATCATAAATGTAAGACAAATTTTAATATATAAATTGTGTACTATATATAAGATTAATATGATCTCACAAGTGAATTATTAACATGTATGTGTTTTGATAATTTTAACAGAAGGTGCTTGATATGTAAGGAGTTAATGTGTCTATAGATAGTTCTGGATCTGATGCATATTTGCCTTGTTATACATTACTCATGAATCATTGCATGACTACTTGCAAAGCTTTCTCTGTAATGACCCCCAACCACTTGTTTGTATCAGAAAACATACCGGCAAACAAGGCAGCAAAATTGTCATGACCAATATATATCTGCATGGTGTCTTTATTACATAGTGAGACAAAGTCTTTCCTTAGTAAAACAAGATGGTATTTTTGGTAATGACTAAGATATATCTGCATGGTGTCTTACATAGTAAGACAAAAGTCTTTCATTAGTATAACACTACCATATACATGTGAGTGATTTCAATACTATAAACCTGAAAATTTTCTCTCTACTTATTTTTGCTTATTTGGCTGGAAAATAAACATGCAAAAAGATGTAGTGACTAAAATGTCACCTTGTACATGAACACAATGTACCAGTGCTGAAAATAGGTTTACTATATATTTTTGTTGTAACATTATTTTTTTATTTTTTGAAAGTAATGAAATGTCAAGCCATGAGATAATGTGTGAAGTTTAGGTATCTAATATCAATCTCCATATGAATATTATTCAATTTTTAGAATATCATTTGAAGTAATGTTATAACATTGTGCATTTCGTAAAGTTTTACTTGTGTGTTCTTATAGTTACTGGCCAGGTTTTTCATAGCATTTGCATTTGCGTAAAATAGATAAATTTGTATTTTACATAGAAATTTTACGAGATTTCTACTTTCTCTATAAGCTAGGGTATGAAAACCTTAGCACAAAAGGGTACTATAGTTTGTATAAATTTTGCTGGTTATTATCAACATCTGCCGGAAGTAAAAAATGACACAGTGTGAATGGGAAGTCTGGCAAAATGTGAGTAAAGAAAAACCCGACAATTTTTTATAGTGTGAATGTAATGTCCAGGGTGAACATCAAATAAAAGTATGACAATGCTACGGAAATCACCTATCCATTGCTATTTTATGTGGACTTCCTTCTTTCACAGCACTGTATAACTCTAGACTGTGATTGTCTGATGCTTTTGATACAGAGAGAGCTTAAGATTATTCATTTATTACAAATCAAAGGAAATTTGAAATTAGGAAACACTTTCAGCTGTCCAACATTTTAAAACCTTTAGCATTCACATTTGGTATTTCAGTCATTTGCAAATATTTGTAAAGCAGACTATTTTACAGAATTTCATGATCAGTTAAAGTGCCCATATCATATGAATGAGACTTTGAGAATTTATTTGTTATTTTTGATTTATAAAACAATTTTATCATGGCTTCCTACTTGAATGTGAAACTACATATACCAAGTCCTTGTGTGTAACTCAATAAATTGCAGATGAAGCACGTTTGTTATTGTACGTACAATAACAAACTTTTTACACATTTTTGCTTTTAGCTTTTTGCAATTATGGACCAAACACAGATTTGGTATATGTTGTTTCAAGTAGAAAGCCATGATAAAATTGTTTTATTAATTCAAAATCCAAAATGAATTTACCAATCCTCATCCATATTGCCACGTTAATAATGGTTTAGCCAGATTTCTGTAAATGTGTTACAGGTGAATGCCACTCAAGAAAATAAAGGTATTTTCATAAACTCTGGGTTTATGAAAGTATAATTTAATTCTGTAGATGAAATAAGTACCTCTGCAAATTTGGATCATTCCGTCAGATCCAGTTACACACTGATGAAGGACAAGTGATTTGTTCAAAAAATGTCTTTTTCTCAATCAAAAGTGGAAAAAGAGAACTTATGTATAAATCTTAGTGCTTCCAAGATGAATATACATAAATAAATATAACTTTATAATCCTGCTAAATGTCTATGCCCATTGAGATTCACAATAGTCACTCTTTCTACACCTCATTGATCTTAAGTACAACATTTAAAGTCATCCATCAGTGATCAAGGTCACTATCACCAGGTGTATATTGTCAATGATGTGCTGTATGTATGGATGCATGGTAGAATAACAAGTAGTATTGTGTAGCTGGCTGAATGTCAAATGTCTGTCTGTTAGTTGTCATTTGTTTTCAATTTTCATGGGTGTATTAAGTAAGTTTAAATGCTGATTAGATATTAGGTTTCATTTATACAACTTTCAGCTCTATAAATGTTTAAAAAATGGCTTGAATCTTTAACTAGTATTTTGCATTTCAGTGGGCTTTAATGAAATGGTAATTTATGCAATCTCATCATACAATCTCAATGACTTGTATATAACAATTCTAAATCCCTTAGTATGCAGCAAGGGATTTAAGGCTGCCTTTCATAATTTCACAAAAGTAAGGCTTATTTTGCATGAGTAATAATATTGTAATCTGTTCCTTAATCTGTCGGTGAAACTTTTACCAGTCATGTAAACATGTAGTGTTATATATTTCAAGGTCTTTTTGTATCTCATATCAAGTTACCACACTTTGTAATCTGGTTTTATTTTGGATATAATTTACAGTCATTTGTAAAAGAAATGTCACCTTGTATTAGTGAAATAAAGTCTGGTGGACTCCCCCATACTACCTTAAGTGATAAGTGTGAGCCTCAAAATATGCTATACTATATGTAAAATGTAATCTGTTACAGATGACACATTATTAATAACTCAATGTAGTTATTGTGATAGAATCTTCCTATCTACAGCTTATAATAGAGTTAGGCTTCAGAGTCAGTTATTTCAGTGTTATATGTTGTGTCTGCTTCATCAATGTCACTTTGTAAAACAACATACATAGTGCAACCTACTTCTAAGTCACCTTAGTAATAAAATGTTGAATACCTCAGTTACTATGTACAAAATATAACAGTGCCAAATGGCCAGGAATTTGTCACCATTATACATAATAGTAGGATCTTTCCACTGTTATAGTAAATATGAAACAAGCAGTGTACGGATAAAAAAAAATGATATCTACTGTTCAAGCAAATGTGTGCAGATAAAAAAGTCCTACAGTGTATGGTATCCTGTGAGCATGTCAAAATAGGTTCTTCCCAGCTATGGCAATTCTGAAATCACCTGAATGGGAGAATATGAGACTTAGAATTGTGGTCACAAGATGAAAATAAACAAACTGGTGAGGTTTGCAAATTTACACATTTTTACAAATGTAAGTACAATGTACCTAACAATTGAGGTGTCTACATAACTCAACTCTTCAAGGGCACCACTAGTTACAGGAACAGCAGTACATGCAATGCAGTGTTTTCCCACAATAATGGTAGATTCCTCAGTGAATTTACATACTGATTGTGCAAACAAATGTTTGCATGTTGTTTTGTTTTCCTCACATCAAAATGTCCACTGACTAAAATTTGATCTTAAGTTTAATAGGGAGAATGGATAAATTTGTTGTGTCATGCCCACTTGGTGATTGTATTGGACACCCTCAATAATTAACATATAATGAAATCTGACATGATTGTATGATATATATTGCAGTGTATGGGAAATCGTGTAAAATTGTCATATTAATAACATATTCACTGCTAAATAGATGTGTGTGCATTTTACAACAAACAATAATTTGAAGCAAAATCAATACATTTGATGAAATCTAAAATATCAAACGTTGATTATGATAGCATAACATTGTGGCCTGGAAAATTAAGTAAAATATATGAATTTATGAAATTATATATAATGAACTTATGGACGGCAAGTGAGTGAAATGAACCAATTCATTATATGACAAGCATTTAAATTTCAGGTACAATTTTCAAGTTTGTATTAGGAACAAAATTTTAATTCGATATTATGGTTTACCGACAGAGATGAATTTTCATTTGAAGATTGCAAGCATTTATTGCAAACTTAATAAATACCACCCAATATAATGATATTATATTTTTAATCACAAAAATATGTATATAACAAAATATAGCTTGATTTATGTGTGCGCATTTTTGTGGCAGAATGAATTATATTCATGACTTTCAGCGCACATTAATTCTGTCCAACCATTAGGATAATGGATATGGGTGACATTTTGGAAATTATTTGTATGCGGAGTATAGGTACATGTGTATGTATCTAAACAAGTAAGACTGGTGTACATGTACTGTAAACCTAGCTATTTGCACTTCTAAAAAATTCACACGTTTGTAGTTTTCATCTAGTTTTTAAAGACAAATTTTTACTAATTACCAGACTGGTGGTATATTGTAGCTATGTGCAAGAAGTCATTTTAGTTACTACATATTTTTGCCTTTTTTTGTTGTACAGTGAAATTAGCAAAAATCAGTCTTTAGCGAAAGTGCCAAGGTTTTCTGTACCTTATAAAATCATTAGTACATGTATGTTAAACACGTTTCACTGACAATAGTTTATTGGAAAGCCATATGACACATTTAATGTTGATACAGAAAACACAATGTGACATACATTTAATTTGACCTTCTATGACTATGCCAATGTATGATAATTTGTTGGCAATTAAAATCACACATTTTGTTGTAAATAATTAAAATATTTATAGGGTGTTGTGAAACTAGTCAGCACATCTAGTCATTTGTATCTCACATTATTATGTGTACTTCAGAGAGACATCTTGCATGCACCTTCATAATCCACACACATTTGTAACATTTAATTTTCTGGAAATTGTAATTGCATTTTTTTTGGTACTCCACTGGATAAGTTGTAATTTTAATTTCAAGATTTATGGCTGTTTCATGTTGTAAGACTAGTTGCAAATTCTGCTATATACTCTCTCTTTTTCACACCATTATTTCAACCAAGCTCTCAATTCCATGTAAGAAATGGGACAGTTTTTACTCTATGAAACTGTCCTCAAACTTGTTAACCATCAATGAAACTGTCCACTATTTTGTTAACCATTTCAGTGACATTGTCTGCAATTGTGTTAGCTGTTACAATACTGCGAACTTTTGAACATGTGCTGCCATACCTGAGACTTTTCAATTTAATTGCGCACTTGTTCGTCAGTAAAATATGCATCAAAAAATAGTCTATATCTTGCATTTTGGTGGGTCTCAAACACATTACCTCTAGCTTCATTTTTTGGGTAGATATCGGTTATTTTGTCTCATGCAAATCTTGGCACGAAATAACATGTCTACCCAAAAATGTGACGTGTTAAAAAAGCTAAATGCGCTTGGAGCCACCCCATCACTATGAGTTATCCTTTTTCTCAATATTATATCTACTGTGATAGATTCTGTGATCCTTATAATATATCATTTTATGGAAATTATAATTTCATTTTTCTTGTAATGTGCATGATAAATGATAATTTCATTAAGATTAATATCCATTTTAATTTGCAAAACAAGCTAGTTGGTAACCCAACTGTTTTTTAAACACAGTTATGACAAACAGCTCCTAAATATGTATTTCTTTAATCCACATAAGATATGTTGCTGGAAATTAACACTATACTTTTCTTGTACATGATAAAAATGATTTTATGGTGATAAAGTAGCGAAATAAGCTGTAATTTTAAATACTCAATTACGACTGCTGGCTATTGGATATGTACAGTGATATCTTTAATCCAAATATTTAATACATATTATCCTGGAAATAGAAATTGCATATTTTTCATAATACACATCATTGCATATATACCACAGATTACTTGCACTGGTGCGTGCACATACTAGTGGAATTTCAGTGCAGTGCAATACCAAGAACGTCATTGCATACCTGCATGCAAATGATATGCAAATGAAGTCATGATCAGTCGTTGTACATGAAAGCATGTGATCGCACAGTATCATTTGAATGAA
The DNA here is from genome assembly GCF_964340395.1 of Glandiceps talaboti. Classification (NCBI taxonomy): domain Eukaryota; kingdom Metazoa; phylum Hemichordata; class Enteropneusta; family Spengelidae; genus Glandiceps; species Glandiceps talaboti. Next base: position 17,971,127 of record NC_135561.1, on the reverse strand, counting down.
AATTTGTCGTTTCAGATAAAGATGTAATAATAACAGAACCCCATTCCATGTGAGGGCAAGTGTGGTTACTCACGGGTATTTGCACTCATGCTTGCCGTGTTTTCTGCTGCACCTTTACTTACTATGCTGGCAAAGTATGGTCACAGAGAACACTGTAAGCACTCATGCAAATACCCGGAGTATGTCACACATCTGTGATACAATAAATGATATTTTTATGTAGATAAAGTAGTGAAAGTAGTGAAAGCATGCAGTCGGCAATTCCAAACATTTCTGTACCTAATTAGCAATTAATCAACGTACTTACTTGGTGATAATTCTTATAATGCAGGATAGATTTATGGATATTAAAATTGCACTTTGTTGGAATGTGCATGATAAATGATAATTTTATGAAGATGAATGCCTGCTTTAAGTTGCAAAACTAGTTAAACCGAGCCTTTTTTTATTACTCAATTACAACATACTGTGATCATATGATGTGTAATCCACATAATGTACATGACAGATTATGATTTCATGAAAATTATCAGGTAGTTGCAAAACTAGTTGATAATCCCAACCAATTTTGTACTCAAGAGAGTAAATGATACACACCATTAGATGTTATTCCCCAATATTTTTCTTCATTCAGCCAAAGAAAATACGAGTCACTAGACAAGTAGCATCAACCTTCAGGCAAAGAGTTTTTTTCCAGCTGAATGAAGAAAAATATTGGAAAATAACATCATTATACCAGTGTGAGTATTATCAAAGAAAAATCAAGGGAAATTAATGGCAATTTTGAATGTTTTGACTCATATTTCAAACACAGCAGAACCAGTGACATAGACATGTGATGTCATTATGTAGAACAGAACGACCACAGTATTATGCCATATTTTTTGTTCAACTTGGCTCTTGCATGGTATAATCCATATAATTTATGCAAATTTTATGGAGATTAAATGTGAAAAAGTAGAAAACTGGATGACCTTGTTGGGGGGAAATGAAAGGACACCTGTACTTGTAATTATACATTGTGGAATGGATTGTCCCTTGGGCAGTATGCTCATAAAAATCAAAATACTTCAGATTGTTGGCTAGATTTGCCAGGGATAACCTCATTACAAATCCTTAACAAACAAAAAAGGTGGAAGCAATCAGGGTGCTCACCATCTTGTTACCATGGAAATGAGCAATCCTTCATTTTTTCATCAAAGATATCAATGCAGAGGCCATTTTGAAGCAAAAATGTGAATATTTTAGAGTGTCTTTTATTCTATTTCAATGTATGGCAAATACGTGACTCCTCAGTATTCTGTCATCTTTTTATTAGAGACAATGTTTTAGATATTTTTTCTGTGCGAATTATAAACATTAATTATCAAAGAAGTTCTGTTTGTAAGGTTTCTCCTACTTAGAGCCCTGGTAACTAAATCTTAATGTTATTTTTCCATTAATTTTTGCCCTTTGGAAAATATCTCAAACCTTTATTCAAAGCATATCAAATCTTCTGATAAGCTTTTTTGCAGAGTTATTATATTTACTAATCATTAATGTATCATAGACATTGGCTTGATGTCCATATGTAAACAACTGTGACACAGTTTTACTTGTTTGTTAACAGATGATAAATCTATAGGCTGTTGATACAGGTGAATCACTAGGTAATACGAAAGTGATTTTAACCTTTGTACTAAAATTACATGTCATTTATTGTGCATATTGGAGCAAGTACAATAAAGTCAAAAATAAGATCAAAATTTTGAAAAAAGTATGTTTAATTATAACATTTAAAAAGGAATATTTTTCTAATTTTGTCTGATCTCTGCCAGTTCAATATAGTTTTGAATAATAGCTACTATTATAGATTGTAAGGTAATTAACTACCTTTGTATACCATACTTAACCAATAAGGTAATTTCATGTAGTCTTTTGCTTAGGCATGCCCTAATGTCAATTCTTCCTTCATAGACTCATTAAAATGATTTTGCTGAATGAATTCTAATCTACAAGGAATGCCGTTGGCAGTGACAACCGATTTCTCCAATTAACCTTTTTTTGGATAAAATAGATGATCTTAGTTGTGGTCATATTGTCCGACAAATTACTTGCAGATTGACAGTGTAATTGAGGTAATCTCATCATGGCAAAATCTTTAAATTTGTCTTTTCGTGACGTTTCAAATGGAGTGTATATGATGTGATATGACAGGTATGAACATGACTAATTATTTATCCAATTAAGTTAATCATACAGGAATGATTTTATGCTGTTAAAGTTCTGTCAGTGTGAACATCTCTAAAGAAATTATCTCATCTATTCAATATCAATCACAGTCCTTTATAATAGTAAGTGAAATCTGACGAGGTAACTTTCCATATCCATATTGCTTTTATTAAAATCTATCAAACCAGTACTTCTTTCTGTGTGGGTATGACAATCATAAATTTGAATAATTGAAAACATAATTGTATGATTTATTGGTTAAGTAAAAGTACCAAGAGTATGGAATACTTACATAAATATGATCAATATCAGTTTGCATTATGAAAATATTGCTTTAGAGAACATCACAAACACTAATGCAATACTTTGAGTATGCTACTGTAATATTGGTACTTTCATATTATTACATATGTACCACAGATTATTTGCACTAGTGCACATGCATAACAAGTGGTATTTACAATGCAGTGCAATACCGAAAGCATTTATCTTCATGCAATTGATATGCAAATAAGGACATGATCGTTTGTTGTTAATGAAAGCATGTGATTACTCAGTATCATTTTCAAGGCAATTGGCAGTGTATGATAAACATATCTAATAATTATATAATAGAACCTTGTGCTGTGTGAGTTCCATTGTGGGTATAACTCGGGGATATTTGAACTCGGGCTTGCAGTATTTTCTTCTATGTATGTTAAAGTACAGTTTGAGAGAACACTGCAAGCGTTTGTGCAAATGTATGCCACACTTACACTCATGTGTCATGGGGGTTCTGTCATGCAATGGGGTACATTCACTGTACAATTCTACCATGGTCAACATGCAAGTGTTACATTCTGCTAATGTAACAAAGGATATGAGACAAATATGAACATGTGGCACCAAAAGGTAGTACTTTTAAATCCACATATACCATAAATAAAGGAATTACCTTTGTCAAATACAGATTAGATAAGTGTACATACAGTGAGTGTTTCATTGTCCAAAATATAGAATGACATTACCATTGAGTATTAATAATATTAAAAATTATTTATTTACATTTGTAATGGTATAGATGAATATGACAGAATGTCCCCCATGATGTGAGTGCAAGTGTGGCATACTCAGGGTATTTGCATGAGTGTAGTGATTTGTGCTGCCTTACTTTCATGCACGATAAACAAGTTGACCCTCATTTGCATATAATTTGCATGAAGGTATGCAGTAATGTTTTCAGTAATGCCCATTAGTGCAAACATTGGTTAGTATGTGTGCACTTCAGTGCAAGTAATCTCTGCTACATATGTAATAAATAAAATGTAAAGATACAGGAAGTGGAAGAGTGAAATTATGAATTCTCTTAAAAGTTTATTTTATCCTTCCAACAAAACTTTGATAAAACTCACAGTAAGGCATACTTTCTCCTATTATAAAAGTCTTTTTCCCACAAATGATAAAAAAGTTGAAATTCTGTTAAACCTGAAATTGACCAGAGTTTCAGTCCCAGGTTTTTTATTATCTTGTCAGTGGAGCTCTAAGGATTACATAGAATCATACATTTGTTGTATACCAACCTTTTCTATAGCTCTGCCAGACAACAGTTTTTCACACCTTAATTTGAATCCTCAAACCAAACATGGCCTTTACAGTGTTGCACATTTCTAGGAAGGCACCAGGGAACATTGTCATATCATGCATACACAGAAGGATTACAGTTAGGAGTGACAGATATTATGATTTCAAATATCTGTGTTTGACATGCTTATCATATGACAGGCCTATGTATTCCTATAAAACATCAATAGGGAATTGAGTAAAGTTCAGTCAGGCTGAGCTCTAGAGGATTTATATGCATGCACGTATAATTAAGTTGTAATAATTCACACTTTGCTTGTAATATGGAATGAGATTAGGGATTTTGTCTGTCTCATGTGGCTTTGTGTCAAACAACACACTATCAAAGCCTTTAAAACCAACATATCTATATTAAGGTAAAGTATAGTCAGTCTGGAGCTTACTTTATTAGGCTCATATTAAATATATGTACAAGTCATACACAACAAGAATTGAATGGTATAACAATATACCACTTTAACTAAGTTATAACATTAACCATGTGTGCTCAAAAGGGATGCCAGATTGAGATATATTAACCAAATAGATCTAAAGACATATGTCTATTTTGATATTTTGAGCATATTATCCTAATATACATGCAAACAAACTAATGTCAAATTTGATCGATGAGTGATTGTTTTCATAGTAGTTTAGATTTGAAGTCTGAGAGGGGAAATTTGCTTCATCGTGTTTAATGTAGACATGGTATGATGAACATAGGTTAATTTTACTAATCACAATTTGAATTTCACCAAATTATATGATAGTGGTATTCTCTTCTAAATGCTTGACAGTATTGAAAGAATCTACATCATGTGGAGAGATTATACAAATGCCATTGTCATGTATGTTAACTATATGTATAACATTACTTGCATTTGAAAATGGATGCCCACAGTGTCACAGTGATGAATTCTGAAAAATCATTCAAATGATAATTTATTTTCATATACATGTACACATCATGATATTTGCAGATAAACTAATAATACTGAATGATATATGATTTATTGTCATGCCAAATAAATGTGAAAGTGTGATATTTCTACATTATACAACACTGTATTCAATACTGGATGCAGTAATTTGCATTTAACACATTACACAGAATGGTAGTATGATGGCAGCGAACATGAATGGTTAAAAGCAACACAGATACGTAAAAAGAGCAATGCAATTTCCATTACTAGAACTGATATTGTACAAACTGCAAGTGAAGTAAAATATGATGGATAGATAGAAATGCTGCCAGAGTGTATGGTTTGATGTATAATGAACCATAAAGTCATAATTAACAGACATACATATAGTACATGTATGTTATTAACCATCAAAGCAAGACACGTTTTTTTCTTATCACCAAATGCTACCCTTTTTTCCCGAGCTAACCTAAAACTTTTTTATGCACATGTAGCTAGTTACTGAGTGATATTTTTTGAAAAATGTTGTAAAAATCAGAGTACTTTTAATGAAATAGCATTTTAAAAAACCCATCAAGTGAGGTCACCCAGAAACAAAGAGAAAAAAAGAAGAAAATAATATCAACCCTATTTGTTAAAGTTACCCAAATGGCAACACAAGATTTATTTTTAGCCTTAGCAGATATGAAGACATTATGAATTTTTGATGAGGGAAGATATTGCATTACAAGGTATGTAGAAAATGGTGTAATGTACTACCGATACATTGTCTACTTCTATATTCAATTTCTATTTGGACGAATCTCTTTGACTATTATTAAATAAACACTCCAAATGTCTTTTATGTCATTCATTACATAATGTAGTTTAGTATAATTTAATTTTTGAGAGACATCCACGTACATAAATTGGAATGGACACACAAACTGTCATGATTTTGCTCCTTAAGTGTTGCTTTCAAATCCAATTTGGGATGCTCAAAGGGACAGTTCATGTTCTATGACGTTTATTCAGTTACTTGATTGGTCAAGTATTTGCATAAGGGATTATTAATAGAAAGCGAAAAGTTGACACATCGGTACAAGTACGTAAGTTAAACACTGTGTGGTTAATTATCGAATGTAGTGACGTCAGTGTAGGAAGAAGTACACAGGATTAGGGGAGTGACATTGTAGGACTCTAAATGTGCAATGATTAATTGTCAAGTGTTAATTTCACCAGATTTTCACTATTTGAGAGATATGAACTTGACTAAATCCTAAACTAATTTGTAATATTCTCCTAAAGTTTTATTACCTATTTCCTCTAAATAATCACACTTTAAAAATTCTTTCGTAAAAAATCAACTCTACCATAAATTGTCTAGAATTTGATTGATTTACTGTTTACTGTGAGAAGAAGTGAAATGTACACTTATAAGAACATTCACTGATACAGAATTTGGCAGATTCACTCTTTAATGTATAAGCTAAATTAATATTTCAACAACAAAAAATATACATTTTAATACCATTTCATTTCTGATATACATGGTTATTGCATATTAATTATAGTGTACATGTAAGTGTATCATTCTGTATTTGAAGATGTAACACCAAAATATAAATATATTTGAAAACTGACACTATTTGAGAACTTACATGTATACATTCAAATGTATTTGAAAACTTACACCTATACATGCAAATATATTTGAAAACTTACATCAGTACATGACAAATATATTTGAAAACTGACATCAATACATGCAAATATATTTGAAAACTTACATCTATACAATGTACATTCAAATATATTTGAAAACTTACATCTATACATTCAAATATATTTGAAAACTTACATCTATACAAATTATATACACTGACTAGAAAACTTCTATAACATGTCACCCGTTCCTAAGAAATATCACTGTTTGATAATTGTATTCTCTGCTAAGAGTTCTTTGTGTATTTATAGAAGAGAAAGCATGATGACTGATATGATTGCAATCAACCTTGTTGAACATAAAAGTAGGGTCGAATACACAATGTCAATAAGTCTTTTTAGTTTTACTGTGATTCATCAACCAGTAACAGGAATTCATTCCGTGCCATAAATTTTGTAACAACTAGGCAGCTATAAATTTTTATGTGTTAAAATAAACCACTGGAGAAATGTGTCAATGTAAATTGACAGCATGAACGTTTTCTCTCTGACGGTCATCTCTATATATAATGAATATTGTAGGCTTCTGTACAAATCTGTACCAAGATCTCTTTTCTTCTGTAAATAAGCCGAATATTTCCTAGGTTTTTCTTTAAAATATTTAAGTATAGTTACTTATTAAAAATTTTCTCTCTATATCTGCCATTTCTAAGTATAGTAAACATTTATAAACATTTTACCTGATACTAAGCAGGGGTGAGGGGGGGGGGACTGTGTGTAGGGTTGTAATGATGACACTGGGGAGGGGGTGAATCAGGTCACCATGCCTTGTATCATAATTTTGGTGGGAAACCCCATGTAGTTCAAAACCCGGAAAAATCTGGCAAAATTTATTACAATACACTTATCAAATACATTGTATGATGAATTTTTTTATGTTAAAATATGTTGGGTCAACATAGTTTGTGTAAATTTACATGCCTATGAAGCAATAGAAGTAGAAGCTATACGGAGATGAATATTGCACAATTCTTTTATACGATTGACTAAACAATTGGACACACCCATACACTTAAAAAAAATATTTTTCCTCATTTTTATGTGATTGCTAAGGCTTTAAAGCAGCAGCTATTTATAAAATGATATAAATCTGATAAGACAAATCTTGAAACTACAATTATGATTTTGTTATTTCAGCATCACTGTTATGTAGTGATGTAATTAAAAAAAGTAGTTGTTTTGTTGTGTGTAACGTAGTTCCATATATGATAAGAATCACAGACTCAGATATTAAAACTAGTATTTGCAGAATTATCGAGAATTTCAATATTAGTAGTCAGGTTATGTCTTTTCAGTCTGTCACAAACACAAAGACATTATGTATGCATTGAAGTCATTGCGTAGTGAGACATCAAGAAACCGTAGAGTAATTGAATTTTCTCCAAATACAGCCTCAAGTGGCACCTGACCTTAAACAAATGCACGACTCTCTAGTTTGCATAATTCAAGATCTGAACCTTGTGCTCACGAAGCATAATGGAACTAGCTAATACATGGTTATTGAACAAGCTTGTCCATGAGAGTTTTTGATTTATTTGTATGGCCTTGTCAACTAGAATATTTTTGTATTTTCCTACACCCTATCCACAGGAATATTTGTATTTTCCTATGATCCTGTCCACTAAAATGTTTGGTTATTCCTGTGACCATTGTCCACTGGAATATTTGGTTACTGCTATGACTCTGTCCACTGAAGTATTTAGTTACTCCTACGACCTTGTCCACTGAAATATTTGGTTATTAATTCGTACAACCTTATCCAATAGAATATAGTTGATTATTCCTATTGGATAAGGTTGTAGGAATTAATAACCAAATATTTTAGTGGACAAGGTCGTAGGAATAACTAAATATTCTAGTGGACAGGGTCATAGAGTATTTGATTATTCCTATTACTGTGTCCACTAGATTATTTTGTTATTTGTACAACCCTATCTACTAGAATATTTGGTTATTACTACAACCTATCCACTAGAATATTTGGTTATTCTTATGACCCTGTCCCCCAGAATACTTAGTAATTCCAACAACCCTGTGCACTAGAGTACTTGGTTATTCTAGCCTTCGTGTCCATACTGATGGGGGAATGGTCCATCAATTTGCAAAGAAGAGAAACAGTGGTGATGATCAGTATGTGATTCTATTCCTAGAAGAGATATATATTCATGGCAAGGGAAGCGCATGAATGATTTATGTCAACCCATCCATCACGTAGACCAATGACCAATATTCTATAAAGCACACAACCTGTAGACCCTGCAGTCATTATATGTAACTGGGAATGGTGGAATGAATTTATATGTAGCTTTAATATTCTGATGGATTTTGACCTTCAGTACAGATACATCAGAGGTGGCAATTTCTCATCATACAGCTGACAAAAATTGAAATAAGCTGTAAAAAATTGTGAAATTTTGAATTACATACAAGTGCATGCACATGCACACACACACACACACACAAGGTGTATTTATATGATACACATACAATGTCATATATCTGGTGTCTAAATTTGAGCAGTGAGGAATCCAAAGAGAATAGAATAAAAAATATGAAAATAATTCATGATTTGATAGGGATATCATATACATGACAAAGAGAAGATAAATAATTGAAAAAGAGATAAAATTGATTTTTCTAAAGTTATTTCCTGAGAGAGGAAAATTATAAACAGATACATCAAATTTGAATTGGTTGAGTAAATATGACATCTAATAATATATTATAGTGAAAGGCCTGAAATAGGAAATTTGAGTCTGAGAAAGTCAAAATAAGAGGATATACGATGTATTATACCCATGCACAAGCAAAGATGACAAAAATATGGAACATATATTCTGGTCGTTTTACATCACGACAATGCATGTCTATGTCACGACAACACATGCCCGCATCACTGGTTCTGAAGTGTTCAAAATATGAGTCAAAACGCTCAAAATTGCCATTACTTTCCCCGATTTTTCTTTGATATTACTGGTGCTGGTATAATTATGGTATTCTCCAATATTTTTCTTCTCTCAGCTGGAAAATACTCAAGACCAAAGGTTTTCATTACTCGTGTAGCGACTTGTAGTGACAATGACACCTTAGGTCACTTGTATTTTCCTTGGCTGAATGAAGAAAAATATTGGGGAATGACATCTAAATGTTTTATCTAGGGGATGACATAGGTACATAAACATTGAAATATACATAGAAAGCATAATTCAAATGCACCATTTGTGCAGAGATGTATGAATAGTACATTAGGATATATTACAGGAAAGTTAATTATGTGAATATGAACTCTAAAATATAATGATGCATGTATGTATGTTTTATATTGTGATATTTTATGCAGCTGGTGAAGTTGATAACTGCACAGTTAATAAAAAGGGAATATAAACCTCTGAAATGTCTACATGTGTCTATATTATTCATGCTGTAATATATTATGCAGTTGTTGACATTTACAACAGAAATGACATTAGTGAAATAACTATCATGTATGACATAATACATTGTATATATTTGATAATAAAAGGCTAATATATTTCATACGTATAGAATAAAAGAAGCCTTGAAATATCAATTTTGTTACATTTCATGAAATGATTAATGACCTATATAGAAAAGAACACAAGGTTAGAATAAGTCAGAGGTCATGAATTCTGATTTCTATGGTTTCAGCATTGGTTCAGATGTGGTGGTATACATGCTTATCAGCTCAGATTTCTTTCATAGAGAAGAGAATACATTATTATCTTACTGAAATAATCACTCATGTCACACATAGGTTTATACAGAATCTGTTTTATGTTGACAGAGAAGGGTTGAGTAGGGTGAAAATGTACAAATTGTCAGTTTCTGAGGCTGCGCTTGTGGTCATCGATAGAACTTACAAATAAACCAAAGTGGAATAAAAAATTATAAAGGGGGTTAGAGAAAACCTTTCTGTTTTACACACAAAACCAAAAGGAATATATTAGCTTCAAGGTCATGTATGTATGCATGTAGTTACAATAGATTTATATGTAAGTTTCATTTCAGTTTAATATGTGAATATATTTAATTCTATGACAGTAAATTACAGGTTGAGGAATGCAGGGTTTGAACTTTTCCAATTTCCCAACTTGTGCACAAAAAAGCACAGTTTCTGTACTTATTCATATTTCATGAGAGATTTATGCAGTTTTGACATCATTGGAATATCTAAGAGTGTGTGTCTGAATATTGAAGACATAAATCTAATCCAGAGGTCAAAGTACATATACCTGTACTACCCCAGAATAGAACGATTTGAAATATTAAACTATTGCATCCATGTGTAAAAAGTGATATATGGGACTAAGATTGACCTTCTACTGAGAAAAAAAAAATGTTACAGCCAAAAATAACCAGACGTAATACCCTAATATGGTGGACAACTTTATTAGATACTTGCTCAGTGACCTTCAAGTGAAAGGATGAAAATAGAAATATAGTCTTCATGGTTTGCTGTGATTCATTGCTTCTGGCGATATATGTGCATCGATGCTTAAGATTGATGTGAAGTTTTGTTGTCGCTACTGTATTGGGAATAAACTAAAAGTAAATGAAATATGAAAGAATTCTAATGAAACAATGAGACTGATCCCATTACATGTTTTGTAATGAAACAAAATGCAGGTGTTATATATACATTCTAATTTCAATTGTACAAAGCAATATGTTTCCAAACACAAGAACTACAATTGCATTTTTTCCAGGTAAAACACTTTTCATAATTTTAATTTGTACAAATATGGTCCTGAAAGTCACCTTTTTATAACAAACACCATTCATACTATACTCTCTTCATATTTACCATACAACCGCTTTTACTTCAGTCTGTATATAACATATTTACAGCTACATAGTCTACAAAGTTAACAAACAGTCACAATATTAATTTGTGGCAGACATATAATCCCTATTCATGACAATCCCTTCATATTTACCATATAGCCATATTTCATGTCGGTAACACAACATATTAATTGCTTCAATTTATACCAACACAGCCATATTTCAATTCTGTAACATAACACTTTTAACAACTACATACCACAGTTTCCTGAATATTTCCTTGTCTAGAATATTTTCCAATGTGATTTACTACATTACAATAAAAGACTTAACAGCTAGTTATCTATACCTCTGATAGAATTTGCCAGATCTAAGTCAGTGTAATTTGTGAAAATACAGATGTTTATGTATATTAGAACAGGATGGTCTCAACAAAACTCAACTCAAAATATATATATATATAGTTATATATGTATGGGGAGAAACCTCTAATACACTAAGTCTTCAAAATGCAAGCAAGCAATCAGTGAGTTGGAATATTTTGTCCAGACGCCAGTTATATGACCCCCTAGCACTAAATATATGATTTCTGAATGGATGGAAAATTTGCAAAGTACAGTTGATAGAAAACTGTGTTTTTTGACATTTATGAAGTCTGATTGGAAGGCTTGTTTAAACCACTTTCATGATTAACAAGTAGACTAAATAAGAACATTTTAAGATTCAGTACATCACAACTGCACTTGAGAAACAAATCACCATAGCAACCTAGTCCATTTGTAATAGCATTACCTTCTCTGCAGTGACAAGGAATATAATAGCAAAGATGTTGAATTGCTTGAAATCGTTAAATATCCTTATTTTCCTTCTCAGTTTCCTTGTTGATGGTATAGTTCTGGAATAAATCGAAAGATTACAAATTTCAAAGGTGTGAGGTTATTATAAATATACAAAACAAATTCAGTATTTCAAAATTTAAACAGATTCTTAAAAATTTCGACTGTAGAGTGAAGTAAGAGCGTAATAATAACACAAAAAATTAACATCTTTGGGTGAGAATACAGGTGTTTGGAGTTTAGGAATGTCTGAAATAAAAAAGAACCTTTAAAATCACAATGAAAATGAACAGCAGTACTATTTTACAAATATAGAGATTATGAGAGGAATAGCAAGAAAATAAATGACATTAATCATAAGTCATTTTAGAAAAATTAGGGACAAAGATGTGAGCATTTTGAGAGAAGTGACAAGAAAATAGGAATTACCACTAATCATTGTCCAAATTAGAAAATGAGAAAGATGGAAATTCAGTAACTGTTACAAAGATGTAAGCATAATTTTTAGAGAAAATAGCAGGAAATAAAGATGAATATCCTTGGCCATTTTAGAAAAATTGGAAATTTTCTTATATAGATATGAGTATTTTGAGAGAAAATAAGAAATGGCCATATTTAGAGAAAAAAAATGTAAAATTTGGAAATTTGGTAACAGAGATATGAGCAATTTGAGCATTTACCATTGTAAAAAAAATTAAAAACTTTGAAATCTTGAATTACATTCTAAAGAGAAATAAATTGCACAGATTAGAGAGCACAAGACGTTCACTTTAGTAGTACTGGGATGTTGATCTGTCATGGCTGACAATCTTCATCAAAATGACAAATTCCACGTTACACCTGACCTCTAGAAAAATACAAGGAAAATTACGAAGAATGTTTTTGTTTGTACTTATTTCACTTTAGTATTATGAGCATTTGGATAGATATCGCAAGAGAGTATAGATATGAGAAGGCTAATATGACCCTTTTTAGAAAAAAAAATCTGAAGTTTTATCTCAATCGTGGAATTTTCTCACGTTTGACAGAAGAGACATAATATATGATGCCTGATTGTACTTTTTGTGGGAAGGTTATGGTAAGGTCATATTTTGGAATCTGGCTGTCGTGTGTGAATTACAGCAATGTGTGTGAATTAATCAAAGTAAAACTGAGCACTGTAGACCAAGCCTAGATTAATCATACGACAGATCAATCCAGATGTAGATAGTTGGTCTAATAGTACCGACAAGACCAAATTCACCCCAAGTTTTATTTGTAGAGATTGCCATTCAGTTACTTAATCGGCATCTATGTAATCATGCAAGGCAATGAATGTGTATGTAACTTGAAAGTCAGAACAGTATGTTTCATTCACAGCTCATGTAGAATTATAATCGTGGAAGAATTCGATATGCATACAGCTGTAACTTGAATGGTATATTTCAAAGTATTTGCTGATATTTTCCACCTATATTGTACTTGCACTGAGTGCAATGATTGACTTATAAAGTGACCAAATAATGTTAACATCCCACGACATTCTAATTTGTTGACAAACAAACAAACAAACAAACAAACAAGTACATCAAGCCAGTGCATATGTAAACGTTGCCATCGATTTTTTAGTATTATTAAAGGTGTACAGTAAATATTCATAATTAATTCAACTTTTTCAAGAATTGAACTATTTCCAGTCATCTGAAATGGTGGTGTATAATTTCCAATGTGCAAAAATTACTGAAAAAACAGTGAAAAGTTACAACTACTCATGACATGAAGACTTGAGTTGTGTATAGACCAGCAGTCGAGCCATATATTTGTACTAATCAGTAATCAATCACTGATCTGTAAGTCTTAATACTGAATTCTTGTCATTCAGTGCAGCTATTCTAATCCATACATAAGTATCTAGTACAAGGACATTCCATGGTCATGCATACAACCAGCCTGCCTACTTATTCATGTATTTGGTAGTATAGGCTCTGTAGCACAACCTATGTTTAGTAGTGATATAAGCATGGTAAACATTGAGTGTGTGTGTATGAACGTGCATGCATGCATGCATGTGTGTATCTCTGACTGTCTGTGTATCTGTTTGTCTGAAGTAAAAATAGCACAAAATTACTACTCCTTATTAGGGCTTTAACTTTGATTATTTAAAAATAGGTGAATCAAAAATAACAGTTGGACATTTTAACAAAATTAGAAATTCGATGATTCTCTTAAAAGTGCAATGACTCCTTGTAATGGCACTGTATGATGATAAAAAAAAAATGAAATTGGATTTAAGCAATTTTGAATAAATGATGGAATAGGGGGAATTTTGAGGTTGATATTATTTTCAGAGTTATTTTACAAGTCAGAATCAGAGGTTAGCATTAAAAGTTTAATAAATTGCATAAGTGAAATTTATAAACTTTTTATTCAGGTGAAAATACCAATATATTAAATCTCACTTGAACGATTGTTATAAAAAAAATTTGAATAAACTATTCTAGTATAATGTTGATGTTAATGCAAATTGTTATGACATTATGCTTGTCTGCAGACATTGTTTTTATAGAATAGTTTATTGCATAGCAGGGATTTCCTTGACAATTTTATAGTATGTGTAAAAAAATTATGTCATCGTAAAATTACATCATCGTGATTGTATCATTTATAAGTTATGTCTGACTTTCCAGGTTTCAAATCAGTCAATTGTAAGTGATGGTTAAGTATGCGTTGAGTAAGTAAATACAGCAAAAATTACATTTTAAAACGTATAAACTCGGCTTGTGCAACTTTAAGTGGCTTAGTTTTCAGAGAGCTATTTGATAAACGAGCTGTGAATTTGAAATCCACAGTAGAATGTCGAAAGATTGTCAGCGGCCATAAATCAACCCTTTATTTAAGTTCTATTATCTGGATAAATTACTTGTCTTTAATTAGCAAATAGACATACTAGTGAATATTACATGCATTTTCTGAAATGTAACATATTAAAATGTGGTTTTAAGGAGAACGAAATATGATAAATTAATGAAAAGCTGTAAAGCTTTAGGATTTGTTGAAAATATCCTGCCACAGATCACACTCATTCGGATTAAATATTTAATATAATATACTGATATTATTTGCAAGACATCAATTTGAAGAGCCTTATCAAACATTCAAATTGTTTGATGACATATCATTTTATAGGGATTAATGTCTTTAGTGTATGTAATTTACTGCTATCTCATTTACTAAATGTCCTTCCTGTCCTGTATGAAGTCCTTCAGACTAATTAAACAGGATCAGAGATGAAAGTGACATTTTTTTTTTAAATTACTGGTAATCCTCTTAATTCCAATTCAGTCAGAATACATGTCATGTGTTGAATAATTTAAAATTGAAATTTGAAAATACAACTGTCAGTACTTTGTAATATATGGTGATAATTAATGATTGGAATTTGTTTTGCTCTTTTAGAGTCACTTAGGGAGACATTTATGTGGAAATCATGACCATAAATTTGTGGGGTTAAAACAGTTTGTAATACGAATGTAATAGTGAGTTTTACAGAGGTGGAAATAACGAATGAAATTACAAATTGGGGACTAGGCCATGTCATCCTGCTATGGTACTGTCTCAGATTATTACTTTATAGTAAAAGTCATGGGATGTTGTGATGGTGAGAAATGGAGAAGGGGGAAAATCATGGTCTGCAAATTGCAGAGGTGCATTTTCACAGTTATACAATGTAGAGTCTTCACTTTCACGACAAAAGATGTCCAAATAATTACACAAAATGAAAATATAAGCACTTTATTAAAACAGAATATTCAGCCAAAAATAAACTAGTGCATCATTTGTTGCGGAAGTCGAGAGCTGCATATCATCGCAGCAATATGTTGAGGCAAAAGCAGGGTGATGAACCAAACAAATTTCACTTGATGAGCCAACTGCTACAATGTGAGACAACCCCTTACTGATTCTAGTGATGTTATTGATAATATCAGAACACAAGAGTCAAAATCTGTCACAATTGACAGTTTTCTTTATATGTAACTATAATGTTAAAGAACCATCATGGCAACTTGCCTGGGGGACTAAGGTACATTTCACCAACCAACGACCATTAACAAAAACTCAGTAATAGGTGAAATTTTATTGCAGATAAAACATGCTATATATAAACTCATCAAGCATCTCATATATTCTTTTCCATACATATCAGTAGTCCAAACGTTTTTTTATTTTCATCAAAAGCTGCCTTTCCGATTGTAAAATTCATGTTGTATATCAGATTACATATTTCTTTCTATTATTCATTTTATCATGTGTATCGAAGCAGTTGCTATGTGCATTTCTGGTAGAGCACTGAAGGGTTGTTGAGTTCAATGGAATACTTTGTAGTGGAGGAAATGGAAGGTGTGAACTATTACATATACATGTATGTGGTTGGATTTCCGAGTCCTCGTACAGATCCGAGTATCCGTTTGATTTATGTTCAATAACAAGTTATGAATGCCATCACCATAACTCAAAGGGGGCAGGTGTTTCTTTATTTGTGTACTGGGATTGTTGGCGACAGCTAGAAGAGCCAACAGTCATAATGCAGACTTGTGATTTCTGAACCCCTCAAATAAAGAGACACAAATTGTACACATTTTTTGTCAAGGGCTGTTAACTGGTAAAGTCTGAGTTTCCATGAGGTATATTGATAGCCTTACAGTATTAGCTTATATTAATCTAAGCCCTAGAATAGAAAGCTAGCTTTCTTCACACTAACTTGTTTGTGTGTATCACAACTATGATGAGAACTCCAAAAATCTTTTTGAAATCTGGTATTTTCCTACACACAGTACAAAGCAACAAAGATACTGGTATGTATGTGCATTAACTAATCTGACAATGGTACAATTTATTTCCATGCAACATTTCTATTTTTTCCCAAAATATTGGAATTTTATTTTCAGGAAAAGTATGTAAAATGGTAATTTTTTGATACATGCATTTTTACAGACATTCTTTCCATGATCTTAGATCAAAATAAAGAGTAGATATAAATAAAAATTATCATGATTATTAATTTAAAAATAAAAAATTATATGTTTTAGTATTTTTCGTGTAAAAGGGTTGCCGAGTGAAAGGATTAAATTCGATTCTATAGGGTCATCCTAACAAAATAGCAAGGTTTCCGTACCACTCCTAACAAAATATCTTTAATATATTGCCTGTTTTTATTATCAACCATCCTTAATTTATTCACCATTTTCAGTACCCTGATCATTTTCATATTTCATATCCTCCTTGATTCATTGGTTTATCTTGATTTCAGTTTTCAGCCTGAAAACCGTTTTGCACATGCTCAGAAGGCACAAGAACTATTGCATGGTGGGTAATAAGGAATCCACTTAACTGAATTTTTCTGAGAACTGAAATATTTATCCAAAGCATAACAGACACAATTTCAAGATCAAAGAAAGGACTATGAAAGGAAACACCTGTCCTTTTCATCAACTACTTCAACAGATTGTGTCTTAACATCACTTTCACGATATGGTTGTCAAAGTAGCAGGTGTAAAAAATAAATGAATGTAAAATGGTACAATCATGTTTTCAAGATCAAAAGAAAACATCAGACTTAATGGAAACAATTCAGTTCTCTCCATGGAAATCATTCGTTTAGAGTTTGATCATCAAAAATTAAGATTAAGGATCGTCTTTTACAAACATATTATAGGAATTATTACATGGTCTGTTGTAGTCACGTGCCCTAAACATGCATATGTATCTCTTTTTGGGAGTTCATACAGGTGAAATGTTCCCGATTTCCCTGGGTATTTGACCGTTTTTCCCCACTGAAATTATGGTACATTAAAGCCCATTAACATTATGGTGCAAGGTATTGAGAAGCTGCAAGTTTTTACATGATACCCCCTCTGTTTAGTTGCCATTAAAATTAAGGTACAAGGCCCACCAATATTATAGCATGATGCCCACCAGTATTATGGCACTCAAACCTGCTAATATTATGATACGAGACCAACCAAAACTTAAGGTACCAAGGTATGGAAATTTATACAACTCCAGCACTTATATTACAGATTGTCAAATCTTAGCAAAAATTATTATGTATTGTTCCTGATATCAAACCTGAGAAATCGCAATTCAAAGGTACATGTCATTAATTGCAAAACGAGGTTACAGTTCTGGAATTTTTATGATGCTCATAAACTTTGTGAAAGTATGCCAGACAAATTGAGAACTTATTATTACTGAATAATTCTGTGATGATTTATGAAAGAATTCAAAATATTGTACCAGATAAAATGAGACAGATAATTAATGATAATTGTAGGACTGCTATTGTAAATAGAAATTTGAACTTTATTTCATGTAATTTTTTGCTGACTTTTTTTTTTTTTTTGTACTCGATTCAAAATATGAAAGGATAAGTCATGTCCAATATTAAAGATCACAACTTATTTCCTCACCATATATTATACTTTTCATGTTACAACTACTTGGTATATTATTCAAATTTTCCTTCTTGATGCACTGAAAATAAAGCTCATATATCAAACATGGCGGCAAACGGTTTTATCTATTGAGTTGATCTAGGTCTCCGTAATTTTTATCAATTTAGAAATGGTTTATCAGATGCGCTGTGTCCAATCTTTTTGTCATCACTCTTCATTTGAGAGATCCATTTTAGGTTGTGATTTCATTGCCAAGTATTTATATCTACATCATTTTGAGGTACATGTCATCAAGAACATTTACTTCAAGTGGATAAGCGTATCCATCATCACTAAGTCTATATATGTATGAAAGTAAAATACACAGTTCCAGGCAATACAATCATTAATTCCATGAAAGGTAGAGACATGGTGCAGCTGTAGAATGTAGACTTCTATTAGCATAATCAATCATGTACAATGATGTCTCAAACAGAAGAAAAAACACTCTGGGTGTTCTTCAGGGTGTGATGATGTCATAAATATACATGTACACTTGTTTTTTCGCTGGGGTTGGAGAAACCTGGTAACTAATAATGGCATTACAAATATGTTTATACTCCTATAGTTTCCTATACAGTAATTACCATAATTTTTGTAAAAATTCCTCTCAGCCGAACAAAAATGAGTTGGACAGTTAGGTAGATTTTCTCTAGGTTACTATGCATCCTTAACAACAAGGATCCGATAATGTCATACATTACAATGTAAAGTATACAAAGTAGTGTTTTTGTTAGAGCTTTAGAAACATGGCAACAAATGATGGAAATATCAATATGTTTAGTTTCCCACATAATATAATACATGTAAGAATCACAACTTTTAGGTTGGATTCTTAGCCTAATACAATGAGTAGAGAACTTACTAGATCGATTTCAACTAATAGGTTACCTCACTGTAATGGTTTCTTTACAGCATATATTATGTATATAGCAATTCCATAACTACCATCATGAATTAAATCTATCAATATTGATTGATTGATTGATTGATTGATTGATTGATTGATTATAATAATTGAATCATTTATAAGCCAAAATTTTGATAATTTTTGTTCAGGTAAGTTTCATTCTACCATTATTGTCCAAAATTAAGCAGGCAAAATTATTCAATAATAAAGTAACATTGTTGATAGAGACGCTGAAAGAGCTTTGATCTGTTTTATTTTGTTTGATTCATAGTATACATTCCTTGATATAAATGTAATCTTCTGAGGACTTACAAAGAATTAATGGAAATATTAGAAAAATTGTATTAGTTTAGAACATTGATGTATGAATATATTATCTTTTTTTTCACCTCAAAGACTGTCATCATGTTCCTACGTTGATTAAAACCATTAAATATATTGTATCTGTGTTGTACCACTACAGCTGTCACTATTGTTATTAACATTATTAAAAGAAAATACTTGATACAATGTTAGTGTTGATTTTTAATGACTGAATGCGAGTCTTACTTTGAAAATGTATTCCATTGCATAGTGTATATGAATACGTATATATAAAGAATTACAAAATGTATTTTTGATATAAATGATACTTGTTATTAGTTATTACATCATGTGAGTATAATATGTAATACATGTAATGTATGACATTATCGGATCCTTGTTGTTAAGGATGCATAGTAGCATAGATGTGAGTATAATTTTTGTATACATTTTATGTCATTGTTTGAAAGTTGTGTTATTCAGAGGCCGAAATTTTCAAAAAATGTAATTTATTCCTACATCTTGTGTTTGGGTGTAGAAAAATGTATTTTGTATGATGTCATCAGTTTTGTTTACATTTGATAATTATTTTCTGTTATCTCAAGTTTTCTTCAGTCTAGAGAGATATGGCAAGCACAAAGAATTCTTGATACTTGTTTATAAATCTTTCTTCATTTAGCTGTGAATTAATCATGACATGAGGATCTATGTTACTGATTGTCTCAACTGTAATTGACAAAGCCCCTTAGGCTACTCATACTTTGCTTCACATGGCAGAGTGAAGAGAATCATTTGAGAAACATACATAATTGTATAGCATTGCTTGCATTTTACTTTTACATGTAATGGAGTACGTGTCCTCCAGGCAAGACCACAAATTAGTTTAATCATCATTGATTGCTGTATGTGGCTTTTAATTGATGCTCTATTCATTCAATCTAATGTGATTATTATGTAGAAAGGAAATGGTGTCATTGTGTTCTAGTGGTCAAACATAGTTAGTATTGATCACTGATGGCAGTATAACACAGCATAGCCAGGTTTAATTAGCTTTATGCAATGACTTCTTTATGTTATATATATATATTACAGTCAACGCATGCGTATTCTGAGTTTGTACAAATTCTTTAAGATGCTTTAAGGTGAATTTGAAGCTGGTATTGCAACTTATCAAATGTTTGATTTAAAACTGGAAGTGTAATGTATGACATTCATTTCATGGATTTTTTTTTTCAAGCAAGATTTGTATAATATTCAGTCCATTGAAAGTATTTCATTTAAAGTGGGAATTGCAATGTGTGACTTCAAATCCATGGAAAATATTTTGTTCTGAAAGCATATTATGCTCGACATTCATTCCATTAAATTAGATTTAAAAATATTTGAATTCCAGCTAAAAAACACCATGCAAATAGTGTCCACTCCATGGAAAAATGGCGGAAAATAAAGAATGGTAGAAACAAAACCCTTACACATTTCATTGAAAATCACTGTTTCTAGTCACCAGAGAAAATGGTTCTTACTATGTAAATATTATGTTTGGGAGAATTGTATTGATTGTGATAAGACTACATAACACCTTTGTTGGTATTTGGTATGCAAGTGAAGAATTGAACACCATCAGTTGTGTCAGAATATGGAGTACACCAAATGATGGATTACTTCCAGTACTTGCACTCCTTATTCATCACACAGATATGCTGTAATGTAAGTAATGAGGTATTTTTACAAGAATATTACGTCCTAGTCAGATAGTTGACACACACACACATGCACACACACACACACACACACAAGTAATGAATGTTGACAGATGCATTAACTGTAAGTTTCAAGTCGCTGCATTCTCAAGCCAGCCGATAGAGTCTGGCCCATTTTTTGTTGTTTGTTTATGCCAAGTATGAATATTATCTTTTGAGATCAAATAACGTAAGGCATGGTTGAAAGACATACTGTATTTCTATTTGCTAGGAATCAACAGTCATGTTGGTAAAAAAAATGTTCTGATATTCTTTTTGATGAGAATCTTCAGTAATTTCCTAATGGATACTTGTTGATTTGCAGTGTAGTTTCACAGGAAAAAGTACACCTACATTGTACTAATAGTTTGATTTCTGTGCATCATGTGTACTTTTCAAAGCCTAACTGATTCTTTAAGACATCACCATGCCCCATCTCCCATACCTTGGACACAAGGAATTCAAAACCAGACCATAAGGAGAGGAAATATACAGAATTCAAAAAGACAGATTATACCTGTAGTAGTCATCAAGACAAAATGTTGGCAACATTATTGAGATTGCGTTTACACACTTATATAATCTAAAAAAGTATTCATTATTTTAGAAATGTGAACAATGAATGAAAATCGGAAAAGTAATAATTTCCCTTCATTTTGCCTTCCAATGTCTTTATTAGAGGATAATTGAAACCATTTTTCTAGATAATTTTATTGTTTTTAAATGAAAACCTTGACTACTTTCAAACCTGGCACAAAGGTGACATGACATATGGGACATATGCATGTCAGTTTGTTTTACGACATATGCGAATTTGACCAAATGGCAGCCATATTTGTAGTTGAAAATAATAATTATGGTATTGAGCTCAAAACTGTAAAACATAAAGACCCCATTCAAGTGTCTACCCCCATCTTATCAGGCATGCACTAGCATTGGAAGTATAGTATGGGGGGGGGGGAGTGTTGCCTCTATGAAGACTTGTACAATTTAAGTTATTAGACTCTATGTCTTCACCATATATACCCTATTATGCGATTTTCATTCTTCATTGAATAGATTTTCTAGAAATCAGGTTATAGAGTTAAAGTTTACTTCTTACTTTTTTTCTCCTCAAATGATTTAGGAGTTTGCAGTTTTTGTTCTCTTCAAGTGTAAAGTATCTAATTTGAAAGACTATAATTGTAGGTATAAACATATTGTGCAATTGTCAAAATATTTCTGATATAAATTATGTTAATGGCATATATTTATACATAAAATAGATAATACATCATGCATAAAGTTATGTAATATTATATTGTAGTGTGTCAAAAATATGTGTATGATGTCTGATGTTCAATCTCTGTCTCTTATCAAGGTACTTGTTTATATTTGTACCGGTATGCACATGTATGTGTGTGTGGGGGGGGGGGGGGGGTTTATGTTTCCTTGTCTGCTAAGGTAACCCACATTATACATGTATGTTATAAATGTGTCTGTTTGATATTTGTCTGCCAGGCTGTTTTCTGACTACATCACCACAATGCTGAAATCTACTATAGGCTGCATTCATGCATCTGTGTGTGTGCTGTCTGTATCTGTCTATGTATGTATGTATGTATGTATGTATGTATGTATGTATGTATGTATGTATGTCCATCTCTCTGTACAGTGTGTGTGTGTGTTGACAGCTTTATATATATATATATATATATATATATATATATATATATATATATATATATATATATATATATATATATATATATAATATATCCATGTATCTAGCCATGATGAATTGTACATAATAAACAGTACGACATTGAGACAACTTAATATACATGTAGATGACACTACAGCTGGCATGTGATATATTACCAAACCAATGTATATGATATTGGTAAAAGTGGTATCGATACTACTATGTGATACAGCATCTGAGTCTTACAGTGCCGCTAATGTCAAACCCCCTCCAGTATAGTATTTCATCTTGTTTTGTGCTGTGTTTAAAGGACAACATGCTGTCTGCATACCCTGAGAAATGTCACTCAAAGAGAATTATCATGAAAACAAAAAACAAATACAAATTTATGGTGATGGTGTGTTAGGTTGGGAAACCGCTGGAAGAGAAATGGGAAAACACTGTCAAACATATGGGAGACTAGGAGAATCCATACTGGTCATGTCAATGTTTGTATGAGAATAATCTTTAAACCTAAGTAATTGTTTTGCATAGTACCAAAATTGCACTCTTGAAGTGCCAGAGATAAGCCATGCAGGTGACAATAAGTTCAGAAAGTTATTAAAAAAGATCTGAAGCTGTATTTATGATGTAGATATATAACTTTTTTTTAGTCCAAACTGTTACTGTCCAGAAGGGGCTAAGAAGGAGTGAACTATGTAAAATGATTAGTGAAATAAGGTTGAAATTATCTATTTAGGAGCCTTGGCAAAAAATCTTATAGCAGGTTTAATTGTATGCAACAAAGTGCTTTTTCATTCATCTCAAATATTAAATACTTATAAGGTAAATAAAAAAGGAAGTGTCCCTGTTTTGTTTATGCAGTGTATCAGAATGTTTTTGATGTAATGTCAGCTGGAGGTGGCATTTATTATATACAGGGGTGCTTATTATGATTAAAAACATTGTCATTTGAACTCATTTTAATGCTGTCATTGTTGATGAGCTGTATAGTGCTGCTGATATTGATACAATATTATATACAGAACCAGAAAACAGGCTCATCTGTTTTGTCAAGAAATGTGTAGATAACACAGTGCAATTTGTAAATTTTCAGCTGCTGACTTACACTGCTTTTCTTATTTTCTAAAATTTAATGACACCTTTGTGGCAGTGTGCTCCATCTGGCTCTTTATCACTCAGAAAAAACAATTACACTCCAAGGACTTCTCTCCCACTGCTACCATTTACTTTAGAAGTTCCTCATCATGAGGCAGGCAAGAAGGTAATTCGTTGAATATTAGTTTCTGAATCACTTCATGGTTTTTGACTCTCTGGAATTATATTCACATCATCCATTTATCATTTCAATGTTTCACATGTTACTGTTATTATGAGAAGAAAGTTAACTTTACTTTATGTGAAATTCTTGACAAATGAATATTCTGATTACCATTGAGTACAACTAATGAGTTAACACATCTGGGAGGAAGATTTAGAGTTTGCTGAACTCAATTAAAAGCAGAGAAAAGGATAAATTGCTTAAGTGAACAGTATCAGTTGATAACCTTTCTGACTGAAGTTGAGTCAATTATTAAACATGTAATGAAAAACGTTGAGAAAAAACTTAACTGTTCAAAACCAGTAGTTAAATTGTCAAGATGAACTGTTAGCTATCCTTTTCAGAGTTAATCAATACATACTGAGAAACAATTGCCATAAGGTAGTTGAGAGTTAATTAACATGTGAAAAACAGTTAGGAAGACTTAATTATACTAAACTGGAGCATGAAGCAATAAACTTTTCAATTAGTCAGATAACAATGTGATAATAACTAACTTGCTTTTATTAAAATGTGTCAGTGTGGAATTGATTAATCAATACTTGTCTATGTATACTCCCAATAGCTGATATATAAAACAAGTCACACCCTTGAGGATGGGTTTTGAACATGGACAACTCTGTCTTATTGACGCCAAGCAGTTAATTTATGTTAATTTATACTGTCAGATGTCTATTGTCACATATGTTCTTTTTAGTCATCAACAAACTATGCAAAAGTTTCTCTCAAGTTTATCACAGGCCTTGTGATGGGGGGGGGGGGGGTTATAAACTTGTGTTTTTGTTATGAAGACACGTGAAAGTAAGGGGCAAGGCTTGTGTTATAAACAAACAGGTTATACTTGTAACTCTAGGTTTGAGGAATGTACATCAAAGTGTGGATGGACATGTTGATGTGAAGATGTTTTATCAAGAGATTTTTATGCTTTGAGATTTCCATTAGCAAACTGCTATGGGATTGTTGCTTTGCATTAGGAATGGTATACATTATTCAGAAGGCTAGAGTAATGCCGATAATCACATTCAGTGACATTACCACCTTCTGCGTATTTGTAAACTGTGTCTTTAAATATATATCGTGGATCTAAATATTTGACACTATGGAAGTGCACAACATAGGTTTTCCCTGCACTCTAGTTCTCCCTTTCCACCAGGGTGCTGCATAGTGGCAACCATGTAAGAAAAGTTTCAGCGTAATAAAGATTATTATAATAATAATAACAATATATTATATTAAGCCCTGCATATAAATGAGTTTTAGAAGTCTTGATAGTAAGGGGACACTGATAAGATGAAAATTACTCCTGGACTATGGTTTGGGAAGGGAATCCCAGGAATGTATTTTCAAATTTAAGTAGGTTTTACTGATTCACTTAAACATTATACGAATACTGATCACTTTTACTATCAGTGCAACAGATTCTGTATGTTGCTTTAGTTAGTTCTCACCCTTATACTGACTTTTAGCTCTTTGAATTTTAGCAGGCTGTCCAACTTTCCCAATAAAGTTGATTGATAATTATGAACGTTCCCCTTAGCATATATTGTTTTTGACTTTGAACCATAAGATTTAGACAGCATGCTAGTCAATGGGCAGTCAAGCACATACTTGTGAACTAAATGTCACAAATCTGCATGCATAAAGTGATATATGTTAGGAACACTTGTGCTAGAGTATGTGTGTTTGAGCAGTTACATGTGGTAAGAGTGAGGAATACTCCTTTGAAGGGTCTAGTCAACCATATAGAAAAAGGCCATACAGTTCAACTTTTTAATGACGATATATAACAAGGTTCCATTTGATATCTACAACATCAAATATTTCCCATTTGACAACATATTTATTTTGCCAGGTAGTAAATTTTTAACAATGGGCAGTAGAGTATATAAAGGGTGGCAACTTACATGACATACTTGGAAAATAGGATTTCCCAACCTATAGTTACAGAGGGATTTGGTTGAGAAATGTACCAGACAATGTTAGAATATTTTCCGTTTTCAACCTGAATGTTCAAGAAATTTATAAGTGTTGCAATTTGAAGCCAGATATGTAGCTGATTACAAAAGAGGAAAAACAATTTTCTGAAAAAGATTAATACGTGTCATATGATTGTATTTATACATCAAATTCAAATGATATTATAGTAGATGGAAAAACTTGTGTTAGTTCAGCTCATAGAGAGTATTAATATATTATGAACTGTGATTGGGAGAGTATCGGAGCAGGTTCATGAACTTGAAATTTGATGCCATCTTTTAATTATTTATACAGTCTGTTAATAATTCTCACGAGAGTAGATATTTTATTGACTTTTTCTAAAAATGTAACTTTGGGATTTGTAGTCACGGTGATCTAAAGTCCAAAGTGAATCTTTATGAAATCCTTCAATTTTGATATTAATTATAATTGATTGTGCACAAATTGAATTTTTATGTATATATGTATATTTGCTTAAGAAGTGAAAATGAAATCCAACCAAAAGTACTGAGATTAATTCCACAGTAATTCACAGGCGACTTGGGCAAAATTGATGGTATACATGGGAGTTAGAATTAGTTCATAGCCTTATTTCGTAAAGAGTGGTATCACCTGAGACTAGACATAATTGATGGTTTACATGAGATATCCATGGAATCCTGTCCAGATGGTGCTATCATCTCAACAGAAAGATAATTATCTTAACCAGATGTTCATAGCGTGATTCATCTTTATTCAAAGATTAACTGTGTTTATCTCTATTTCAGTGGTTGATTTATTCTCACTACATGCCTATGAATTCAACACTTCAAATTACTCTGAAAAATGTGTTAAAATGATATATTACATTTCTTAAATATCACAGTTTTACAATTTTTCATCTTCAGAATGTAACTGCTGGTAATCAGTAGTCATGTGCTGTAATTAGAAATGTTGAATTACCAATGTGATGTATGACATTTGGAGATTTTTACATTGCAAGAAAATAATTATTGTACTTGTTGAAGACCATTCATTGAAACTGCAATGTACAGTATGCATGTGGCATCTAATTAGTCATGACTTGCATATAGCATCTTGTGACCTAAGCTATAGCAGATTAATTCCAGGTATTTCATTCAAAACACACAAAATGGTTTCTGCAGATATAAGTGTGATATAAATGTTCACCTTTTTTTGTAGGTATCCTTATCCTTATCCTTACGTACGTCATCACGGTAATTAAACCAAAGTCATAACAAGAGATCATGTCAAGCCACATGGCATCAATCATTTTGAGGGACAACAATTTGCACTGTTACAATGTTCTGCAATCTTATCCGATGGTTTAGATAAACTGTCACATGTAGAAAAACATGCACATGAAAGGATACAGACCTTAACAAAACCAAAGTCTTTGTGGCAATGGACAGCGATGTTAATTCTGAAGGAGGGTAATATGCACTGGGGATTTGTCTTAGAATATTCCAGAAATTGTGTTTAAAGGTATTGAAATCTTGGCAAATTTTTCATCTGTAATTGGGAATCCTGAGAAGCTTAAAAAAAAACACCAAATTGTCTCAGAAGCTAATACCAGGTTTTTTGAAAATACTGAGTTGTCTCACAAGTACTATATAAAGTGTATTTATAAGAAAATTTATGAATGTAGGTCACTTGTGAAGGCAATCTCTATGAACCATTATTATCACTGGGTATCCATCTCCTGCTGAATTACAAGAAATGAAGATTACAGCGATAACAAGGCTACTAATGGACACAGCAGTGAAAAAGCACAGGTCAACATGACCAGATTGCTATTATAGATGAACAGTATGTTTAAATATCAGGTGTTCTCCTGGTAACAAGAGTGCCAAGCCCACTGTAATTTCTGGGCACCCCAATTGAAAATCGGACAACTTACTTTACAATGTAGGAAAAATTGGAATCAAAACAGCGATTGGAACCAAATTTACCCTTCCTGATTACTAACCAACAGCTACAGAAGGTGCAACTCATCTCTGTGTCCTGTTGTGAAAAAATTCTATATATGAATTATTTTCTGGGGCAGTTTGTGGTGTAGTGGGGAGGGGGAGGTGTATTGTAAATAGTTCATGTATCATAATTGAATTGTACTGGAAAGATGGAAGAATTCTTTTAATTTCCAATTGGAGTATATGATTAAAAGGCCTGTCCTTATGCATTCATACATTTTGTTTGGAAGAAAGAGAAAAACCACCAGTATACTGCACTGCATTATGGGACATTTATAACTGAAGCCTGATGTCTGATCGTGCTTCGGTCTACGAAGTGAAGATTTAGAATCAAGACATACGACTCTGTAGGAAAACGTAACAAACAATTCATTATTCAGTTTGTTGCACTGCTATGTTAGCAATCATTGGACAAATGTAATTAAAGTTTATGGTCTTATTATTGTCGACTGATGTATGTTCTTATAATCACAGAAGGAAAATTAGAGTTGTGTTCTTGTACCAATTAGAATTCTTAAATCTCTATTCATTCATGTACTTAATAGGCATTGCTTAGATATGCATCAATTTGTCCATATTACAATTTGGACACTCCATCTATTTTGTCTCCAACAGCAACCATGTCAGCTGTAATCCTTATCTTCATGAAATGACAGTCAAACACAATGTGGCTTTTTAATTTGTTCATATTAAAGTCATATGAATCTAAAACTCAACACTGAAGTAAAGCGTCCCCATGGAAACCAAATGGTCTGATTCACGGAAGGGGCATTGATCAATGAAGGAAAAAATGAAATTTGCTTGATTAGTTTTCATGAAGAACCTGCAGACATGTAATCAAAATGAGTTCAATCTTGTGATGTACACTTTAAGTAAGAGGAAAGCTTTTAAAGTGCTAAGGACATGAAAATTTGTTCTTTGTAATATCTAAAAAGTAAAATTCAGAAAAGCCTTGAGTATTCACTTCCTTGGGAGTCATTTTGTTAAAATTTCATCACAGCTGTAATCAATGTGTATTTAATTATTTTTTGATCATACTGAGGTTCTATTTAATCTTTTTTCATGGATTTTGTAAATATTGTCGTCTTTCCAAGAATTATATGGATGAAAACCGCAGATATTCATGCATGGTTTTGTTAGTTTTCAGCATGTGATTTTAAGGATTGAATTAAAACTACACATCAAGGCATCTCTACATATTGATTTAATATAATCA
Organism: Glandiceps talaboti; assembly: GCF_964340395.1. Taxonomy (NCBI): domain Eukaryota; kingdom Metazoa; phylum Hemichordata; class Enteropneusta; family Spengelidae; genus Glandiceps; species Glandiceps talaboti. Next base: position 17,941,458 of record NC_135561.1, on the reverse strand, counting down.
TTGTCTATATGTCTTTCCTATCAAGTTATCAGCTATTAAAAAATATCCGGTAGTCAAAAACATCTAGAGCTTATCTAGATAGCTTAAATTTCAGATACAATTTTAAAGTTTGTGTTCAGAACAAAAGTTCAATTCGATACGATAAATTACCAACACAGATGAATTTCCATATGAAGATGTCAAGCTTGTCATAGTGTTTTAAGGGATCAAAATTACTTTCTTAAAGCACAGTAGTAAATTTCTCATACATTCATCTCAAGATCCCACACTAAGAAAATTGTACGTACAATATCAAACTTTTGTACACATTTTTAAAGCTTTTTATAAAATGTATTGAGTTATAAACACAGACTTGGTCTGTATTGTTTCACATTGATTTTTCAAGTAGGAAGCCATGACAAGATTGTTTTATAATTTAAGAATGTAAAATAACTACCAATTCGTCATCCATATGGCCACTTTAAGAGATTTACCAAATTTATTGATGATATTGTGTAAATAATTATTCATACTAATATTATGCATTTTATTACCTAAGAAACATGATATCTTTGAGGCATAAAACTCAATATAATCACTGTAATATAATTTATAAAGCCAGGTAATATAATCTCAAGGTTACTTACCTTCATTTAATGTTAGCGTTTTTCTTTGAAGGTAATTTCCCACTCTATATATTTTGTATATTCAAAACTACACCTTATCAAGGTTAAAATGCCTATGTTGGTGTTTGTCAGTTCTTTGAAGGCAGCCGGCAAGTCTATTAATGTTGAGATGAAAATGGGTATATCACAGTCATCAAGGCCTAATGCTGCTGGCTGTCAACTAGAATCTGTGCTATTTCAGTCCTCTATGATGTTAATCTTCCCTATGGCCTAAATCTCGGTAGCAAACTGTCAATATTATTGAATGGTGACATTTATCATTTTCAGTTTGAAAGTTTGTTCACCGTCAAAAGGGAGATTATTTCAAAGATCACTTTTATTCAAAGTCAAAGTTCATTTCCATTATTTTATAGTATAGTATAGTATAATATAGTATAGTATAGTATAGTATAGTATAGTATAGTATAGTATAGTATAGTATAGTATATTTTATTGACTCGAAATTACGTGTTATACAACATAATCTATGGTCAAGGATATACTAAAATATGTATAACTGCAAGATGTGTTTAAAATAGTAAACTAAACTTGGATATAAATACTTTAATTTATAGTGTGTTTCGTGAAGTATTTTGAATTTTTTGTTTTGTGTGTTAATGGCAGCATTATCAGGTACATCCTAAGTGAAAATGGTATATTTAAGTGGATGAATAAGTAAAGGCAATCTGAGTTGGTATCATCCATGTCACAATTATCTATGCTGTTAAAAGCTACAATTACTATGTGGACGCAATAAGGTATCAACCCCATTTAATTTATTGGTGTGTATATCTAAATTGATGCTGTATATAGCCACAAAGGTGAAATGTCAGTTCCAGCTATTTCTTTGTACACTGATATTGTGTTGCCCTTTTCTTTCTAACCATGTGAAAGGTTACACATTACATATGATTACAGCCTGTCACTTTACATGTAGTTTGACTTTCAAATGTCATATCAAGCCATTTCTTAGAACACAGCCATGCTATAACTGATGTCAATGTCCGTTAAACCATGTGCAAAGGTGAACACTTTATATAGGACATATGCCTGTCACTTGTAGTTTGACTAATGCCATATTATATCAATGACAGTCACAATGTAGAATTTACATAAAGATGGTGAGCTGTCATCTACAAGTTTGAGCCATGTCTTTTACAAAACATGTGATTGAAAAAAAAATGGCAATTTTTGTTTCTGTTGGCATACATGTTTAATAATTTGGTCCTGTGTTTGTCCATAAGTATTATACCACTATCTATTATGAGTAGTCCTGTCTTAATCTAAGTGGTCAAACAGATTATTCATCTGCACCATCTATCCCGCCTCATAGATCCATTGTACAATTTGTACATAATTTATCTGAATCCATCCAACATTCCACCCAATAGTCTATCTATCCAGTACATCTACATGTATTCAGTAATTCATTTCTTCCAGTATTTAACATCCACCCATCCATCAATCCATTCATCCTTCATTCCATCTATCATAAGCTAATTGCTCAACAAATCCATCTAGCCATTGTAGAATTAACATATGTAGTTTAAAAAAATAAAAGTAAAACAAGAAAATATAAAAATGTGATTCCCCAAGCCTTAATACTCTACAAGTTTATTCAGACAAAAGTGTGCGTTACAGGCTGTGGTCTTTATTGGTTGGAAGTGTCTAGTTAGTGTGGTATTTTCAGTGGTGTATGGTCTATAAGAGAACAGTCAGTGTTTTTGCATGAGGATATATAACCATTGAAACTGATTGTGTGCAATTGTTAACTGTCCTTCGCAAAGACACTTAACCATGTCCCTTAATGCTGAATACTCAAATCAAAAAGTCCATTAATTCTTGGCCGAGTTTCTTAGTTTCATATCACAAGGTCAAGGGAATTTTATGAACTGCAGTTACTCGGTACATACACATAAGACATTGTTTATGAGATGTACTCAGTCACCTATAATTCCAATTGGGTCTTAGCCAATATATAGTAGAGTATATATAGAGAGTATTAGCCTAAAGTATGATGTCATTTCTTTGATTGTAACCAATATTAATGTTATAGCGATAATTTCAAGGTATCTGCTAGTAAGAAAACTCTGTCATTTATTTAGTACTCTCTATACTTTTAACCATTAAGTGTAGTTGCACATTCCTCTTTTGACTAATAACTAATAGGAAAAACAGGCTGTTTCAAGTATACTAACATATAAAGAAAACTAAAATTAGGTTATTTAAAAATAAATACTGGTGTATATAGAAAATTACCCTTTTAGAGTTGAGATTGAAATGTTTCAATGAACTTCAGGATACAGAAATGTTACCACTTCATATTGTGGAAAGTGCAAGACAAATCATAAGCCATCTCACATGAATCCTGAGATATCAAGTCACTTCATACAGATTTAAAACAAATGTTTTGGTATTAAAAAATTCACACTTCAGCACATATTATAAGGTCACAGATATTTAAATTTGGTACAACTATAATAATCCCATCAATTTGACTCATCTTTTACATCAACCACCAAGTAAGTCCTAAATTTATAACATTGCTTTTGTTATTTCGACCACCAAATATAACCAAGAACATTAAAATGAAACCAAGAACATTAGAAACGATTGGCAATGAAAATAAAATGATTAGAAATGTTTGACTCACTCATGGTTGCAATGCGACTGGCAAAATTGCAAATTAATTTTCATAAGTCAAGTAATTCAACCACAAACAAATCATAATTATTAAAATCTGACCGAATTGATGGGATTATTACGGTATTAAAGTCACAAATAACATACTTGTCTACAAAGAAGTGTTTGAAATTTCGAGGTCAATCCCAGTGGTTGTACACTCTTTCCTTTGATTGACATTAACTTTTACATTAAAAAAAGAGCATTTGATATTGTATCTGGATCAAGAAATTAAGATGGAAGAAAAAACAGAAATTGATAGATGGAAAATTTGAGGAATTAATATGGAGGTGATGATGGGCTTAGATAGCATTATATATGATCTTGATCACGTCAGCTGGTCTAGCTAGCTGTGATTATATTAAGAGATGGCATGTCTTGGGAATACTTGGAAAGATACCGTTGTCTGTAGGGACAATGTCCATTTCACTAGCTAAAATGAAATTTACATTGGGGCAGACGTTCTTCCCTGGAGGTTGATATTGAAAGCCTTGTATATCTTTTGCGCAAAATTTTACTTCAAATATTTCAAAGGTTTAATTGAATATTATGTTTCACTACTAGAGAATTGGACATGTCTTATTTTTTTGTTTTATAATTTAGACATGTTGTAATGTTTTACTGTATGACTTGATTTACTTATTTTTGGTGTAATTGTTCTACAAGAGTCTAGATAAGTATATATTCTTCCAGGACCCCTTGTATGGCCATTTGATCTGTTTGGTTTATCTAGTAAAAGCTTAGTGTAATATTAGAAATATACTAATTTTTAATTGTCACCATTATCTGTTCAATGGGATAGTTATTGGCCTGTTTACAGTGAAATGTTAAAATATTTACAAAATGAGAGTACAGCAAAATACAAATCATGTCAAAGTACAATACGAAGAATTTTAAATGTGAACGGTTCCATATTAAAGAAAGAGTGCAGTTCAATATCTATAATGAATGGTTCCATATAAAAGAAAGAGTGCAGTACAATATCTATAATGAATGGTTCCATATTAAAGAAAGAGTGCAGTTAAATATCTATAAGCAGTAAAAAGTGGTAACAAATATACATGACACCCATGTGTGACTGAGTAACATTTAAACATGCAATGAAGACTGGTTTCTGAAACAAATTGGGTACTGAATAGTGTAGATTTGTTGTAATACAAACAAAGTTGTAATATTCTAATGTAGAATAGTTATTAATGTGTGTTCAATCATCATCATCATTATTATCATAATCATCATTACCATCATCATCATCATCATCATCATCAAAATCATCGTCGTCGTCGTCATCATCATCAAACTCATCATCATAGTCATCATCATCACCCACACATCCCAATACTACTGCTTATTCTTCATCATCATTATTCCTAAGTTCTTCCTCATGCCATTTTGTCCAAGTTTTGCATATATGTGAAGTTTCTTGGAATTGATAAGAATATGGATATTCTGCATAGTATCTGATAGAAGCGCCACGAATATGTGTATCAAAATATAAATAGATGTTAGTAAGACATTATAGATGAAATATTTAATTTCAGCATACAGCATACTTTCATTTCTATGATAGTGAAACCAAATACATAATTTAGAAATATCAATAATCTTAAAAAACTGGATTACTGAGGACATACTTATTTTAGTGTATACATGTAAGATAATACCAGTCTGTTTTTGCATATCAATTACAATTTCCTATAGATTTGTTTGCCGACTTCTTTTCACTCCATCAGTCTCTGATATCCATGATAGTGATACTTCAATAGAACACTGCATGTAGGGACTTTAGAAAATGGTTTTGTAATCAAACATTGGAATAGGGTTATTCATAATAATTCCAATTATTAAAAGATGTACCATTCTGATTTTACATTATCCATTACCATTTTCTATAGACTTCTTGGACAAATTCTCTTTTCTTCAGAATTCTGTGATTTGTACTTGAATATGAAACTGCATTTCAGAAAATGGTTGTTGTAATCAAACATTGGAATAATTCATCATAATTCCAATTGAAGAATATGATTTTGCATATCAATTACCATTTTCTATGGATTCGTTGGAAACCTTCATTTTCCACAGAGGTCTATTATATTTGAATATAAGATAGCATGTAGGGACTTCAGAAACTAGTCATCATAATGTATGCAGCTAAAATAGTGTGTTTGTTGGAAGACTGTACTTATTATATACACTTAAATGATCAAAGGCGATCATTTGGCATGTTGAAGTTTTTGTTTTACTTTCTAGACAAGAGCACATTTGTTAGTGAACACAGCAGGATTGTGCCTGAAGAGAGGGTTTGTTTACATTCATTCAACATTCTCTCAATAACAATCATGTTGTGTTCAGTAGCATGTTGATCAATCTAGTAAAGCAATAACCTAAACTTGCAAAAGGAACTTTGATCAGGTATATGTTACATTATAATAGTCTTTCAAGTGAACAATGCCTGTTTTTGCTGTAATTAAGATACACTACATCCTGCAAATTTATCATCACCTCCAAGAACTAAGATTATTAGACCAGCCTCTTAACCACCTGATGTGGACATTATACTGTTCCTATCAGATATTCTGCTGTGCTGAAACTGTATCAAGATCACACAGTTTAATTATCACCAAATACCATGGCAATATGAGAATGACAGGCTTCGTAATAGTGCTCTGAAAGATGTTAACCCAGGTTAATAGTTAAATCATATTAACCTCTTTCGTCTGTATATAGCAATTAATTTTATTTATAATGAACTATACTCCTAATACGGCATTAATTTTGTAATTTTAAAATTTTTGAAATTTTGCTTCACAGAGATCATACATTTTGACTAGGCAGCACAATTTATAGCGTCAATGTCAAGAAATGAAGACAGGAACATTAAAATCACAGAGAGTACACAATTGGATACGCATGCGTATATCTGTACATGGTGTCATGATACTTACAAGTCAATGGTAATGTTCTATGAATGTGTAACCACCCTAATAGGAAATTTAAGTCAAGAATTTTTAGGAACAATTTACTCCTGAATATTAAGTTTTGGGAGCAAATTCTCTTACAATCTAAAACATAGGAGCAAAGTAAAATAATATACATACACTCAGCATAAAGTTGAACTTTCTATATATCTTAATTTCTTATCTAAATTCATTGTAACAAATGCCATATTTATTTCTTAAAAATAATCATCCATGTTCAATGACAATATTCACATGAATATGCAAATAAAAAGGTTCCGCATTCTCATGGTAATAGTAATTTTGCTAACAATGAAAAACAATGACTAGTTATTTCAGCATGTTAACATTGTGACAAATATGTGAGTGGGCTTGTCAGTCAATTGTAATTATGTAAAATTTGAAATGTCATCTTTGACCTTTTTTAAATGCCAATTAATTTAAAATGTCACCTACTTAATGCTGATATTTACAGAAATTTGCTGACATAGGACCATTTATCACCCACAAATGTCATTAATTACCACTACCTTCCTGGGCTGATATTGAAGTATGGTTAAAATAGAGAGAAGGAAGTTTGGAGAACATTAGAGACATGGAAATAATTTGACTAAATTGTAATAATATAGGCAAGACAGATTTGTCTAAGTATGCTTAAAGTCGTTCAAATTCATCTAGTCCGTTAAATATGAAGGACTAACATTTATCATGGTAGCTCAAAAAATCAACAGAATAAATTAAGAGTTTTCATCTGTACGTACCTTAGTTGTATTGATACATTGTTTGGTAAAATCCAGAGTATTATTGAGTATAAAATCAAGCAATGCATTGGAACGTCCAATGAGAAAATTTCTGTGAATGTTATTGTATCTAACATTGCATTGTCTTGGATGTTTAACCGCAGTATCTTAATCATGTTTAACTTATAATTCAAATTATACACGAAATACAATTACAAAAGTGAAACCATCTCTGTAATAAGTGAAATATATTAGTCTCAGCTAACAAAATATATTACTTCTATGTAGGTCAGTTTAAATGTCTGTATACGTGGCATCTTTCAATTCACAGATGGATGTCACCTATGTCCAATGCATTCATTCTGTACACATAGGTGGTCAAGCACATACTGCACAGGGGAATACATGATTGTATATACTTCTTTCACATTTAGGAAAATTTCTTTACTGAATAAAAATCTGTTTTGTTTATGACTTTGATTTACTTTGAGATAACACTAGCCAATGAATTCATTTCAGAAATAGGGCCACAGCAACCTCCCCCATTACCTTAGAAGCAATAGCCATTGCATCAAGCATCCTAGCACCAGTGAGTCAACTCTATTTCCTACTAAGAGTTCTCATAAATGTTTCAGTTACAAATTAAAGTTTGACATTTAAAAAAAGTGAATCAGGTGAAACCCCGGTGTAGAATAAACCATGTAGTGAATTGAACCAATTTGCCCTAATACAGAGGGAAATTAGTTTCTAGGCATAATCAAAAGCTTCAGTCATTGGATTGATCCCTGGTAGGTAGTCATAAAGATGATTAAGAAATGTCATTGAATTTCCATATGCTGTGTTCAGAACTGTCCTTTAAATCTAACATGAAACAAATTCATTTTGCCAATGATAAGTGAAACGATATGAATTTCACATGGTGCACCAACTGTGTACAGAACTGTCCTGGACATTTAGCTAGAAACAAATTCATTATACAATGATAAGAGAAGCAATATGAATAAATTGTAAGATTTTGCAAAAAAACGCAACCATATTTAGTGTTTAGATGGATTTAATGTGCATAAACGTGCAGTTAAATATTATATTCTTGGTGCATATTTTGAAATTAAAAATTTCTGCTTTTCAAGATGTGTTTACTTAGTCTTATAAACTGTTTGCTGTTCATGTCTCTGTTTATCTTTTATCTGTCTATCTTTAAATTGGATTATGACAACACGAAAACCATAAAATTTGCCTAATCATGAAAATTTAATCCATTTCTGGACAGTGTAGTAGAGTGTCATATTTTCATGAAAGTAGAATATTTTCTATTGCAATTTACATTTCTTTATATCAGTGTTTGTTTTTAATTGAAACTAAATAACATGAAATTTGCTTTAAAAAATAAGTCTTTCAGAGCAACCAAAGTTTCATATGTTAATGAAAGTGGAATTGAAGGTATCATAATTGTAAATTTTGAGGATGGCGGATGACTGGGAAGCATAACAAGGAACAAGAGAAGGAATATATATGTAAAAATTCATAGCCTTTCTAATGCAATAAGCAATACTTTGAAGCTAAAGCCCTTGTTAACAAGCTTTGGGAAATTCAGCTGGAGACTCTGTACTTAGGCTAAAAACACAATCAATGTAAGTATTCAGCATGTTATATACATTTTCAAGGTGCCTTTGTGTCCATGGATTACCCTAAGGCAGTACTGAATAACCCTTAAAATGTGTTTTCTATAATTATACCCAACAGTCAAAGCATAGCATACTCTGGACAGATAAAATCGCTTTTAGTTTTTAATACAACAGAGTTAAGACGATGATGGAATTTTCACAAGTAAATAAAATAGGGCAAGAGGCAATAGGTCAGCTGCCCTCTACTCTTTTGATAAGGTGCTCAAACAGTGAAGACTAGTAATTCTCTGTTTAATAACATAGCCACTGATTGGCTTGTGGCAATTTGCATTATTTAAAAGGCCAATCAGAATCATCCATATTTAATTACATGCATGTAATAACTCATCAATAGTGTTTAACTGAACACAATACAAGTTTTATAACCCATCTGTCAAAATGTACTTTAGTCGTACAGTTTGATGAATTATCAAGTCATGGTATGCTAATTATATTCTGACATTATTTTGTTATTCAGCTACGTAGAGATTGTGCGTTGGTACCAGAAAGATTTGCAACTTGAGAACAGTTTCAGAAGTGCTGACAGAAGCCTGGAAGGAAATGTAATCTTAGAAGTAGTGTAGTGTTTTTTCAATTTACTAGCTACTGTCTGCATTAGAGTGAAATACTTCTTCTCTTACTCATTGCTCACTGACTGATAATACAACACCAGATTGTTTGGCTGTCTGTACGTTACCTCCAGCAATAACTTGTCACATAATATCAAAATGTACGGAGCTGAAACAATCCATACTAATTGATTTTGAAGAATGAACTCTTCTCTCTCACGGTTCAAGTATCTACAAACCTATTCAATTCTGTATGAATAAAAACCAGAGTGAAATATATACCACTTTAAGTGAAATAAGACGTGCATTAAATTGATCAAGTTTGAAGAACACTTCCTCCTTTATACATTTCCATGGAGATGTGAAAACTTAGTGCAGTGATTACTTTAGGAATAACTGGTCTCCTGTTTATAACTTTCAAGTTACAGATTATAAGATTACAACATTTACAAGTATCAGTTAATCATGTTAAGTGTACATGTATTTCTAACTGTCAGATACGTAATCAGTCAGTTTGATTTTTTTATTAACACCCAGAGTTCAATGGGCTAGATGAGTTCTATCTAAATTTACGAAGAACTTGTAAGTCAAATGTACATTTGCATACAGAACTAAATATTTCGGTAAAAACTTTGTGAACAGTAATGTCAAAGTCCACCTGAAAAATGTTATTACGCAAAATTTCAGGAATGAATGAATATTATAGAGACTATAATGTCTATCAGTCAAGTCACTGAAGTCTCTTATTTGTTTTTATTTGGCTGGTAAAAATTTAAGGAGGAAGTTGATGAAGATTCCATGGCAAATTATTATAAAGTTTAGATAGAGACTGATGTGATATAATAGCATGTTTAATCAGTTGGGTTACTGAAGTAACACTTATTTGTTGTTTCTTGAATGGCATTACAAGTAAAAGAACCAATAGTATTATGTATACCATAGCAATCAAATTGTGCCTTTTAATCTAGAGGGGGCCTAGTCAGCATAATTTTTCTTTTAAACTTTGAAATCAGTCTGGAAGACACTGGTAAATAAACACCTATAAACGTGGAATCCCAAAATGTTACTGTTGATTATTTTGAGGACAAAAATATATTTGACAGTTCAATTTAAATATTTATGTTGCAATAAAATAATTATTGAATGTCTACCAAGCTTTAAATAAATTAGTCTTAACAGAAGTACCCTGTGTAACTTATACATCATGTCATGTTGTAAAAATGATAATAAATAATAAATAATCTTGATTTGTCCTAAACATATTTGAAAATTTCAAATGGTTGCCACAAGAACAGCACGCTAGTGTTGAAAAAGCAGGAGGAAATCAAACTGAGCACCACCCTTCTTACATACACACCTGGTTAAATATTTTTAATTGAACCCAGCTGACGCTTGGCGGGTTCGAACCCAGACAGCAGAGGTAAGAGGCGTACAAACTAACTGCTCGGCCACCGACAATGCTCACTTGGAGAGACAGCCTTCTGAGAAAATTGTAAATGAATGCATTTTTTGTGTTTCATATTGAACATATTGGTATGCTCTCTAAAGCAAGATGCTCGATACTAGTGGCTAGAACTCAGACTTGTACAATTATTCCGGTTGTGTGTAACCCAAGGCTACCATTAACAAGAAGTATTCTGTAACGATCATTATATTATCTAATAATACAATCCAATTATATAATTGTGATTAGGATGAGAGCTTTCCAAATTCTTGTAAAATTGCTGCTGTAAGAAACAATAAAAACATGATCATACACTTCATAATGCCAGTGGTAATTCAGAAGGCATCTTAAGCCGCCATTTGGACAGGATGGCCTTGCAATACATTTTATAATACTATTAGAGGGAGATATCGTATAATGTTGTCAAAGCAAAAACCTATTCTGATGAACTCAAAGTCAATATACAGACAACAACATAGCAATGGTGAAATCATCCTAAAGCTAGGTGTTACACATAAGCAAGAATTCACCAGCCATCTTCATTAACTAATGGAATGATTTTATCTGAGTAAAGACAGACAGTTATATCTACCACAATTAAGATATAGTGAAATGCAATATAAGCTTTTTCCAACAGACAAGATATTTTGAACATGCTAATATTACAAATACCTTATCATGTCCCCCATATTTCTAAGAAGTACCTGTTTCATTACAGTGAAAACATCATAATAAATTGACCCTCATTATGTCTACAATGAGTTTGTTCTTAAGAGACATACAGTATATTTGTATATAAATTGAGAATTATGTATTTAGTTAATGTGGCTATTCCTTCAACATTTGTCAACCCTATGATTCCTAGATCACTGTCATTACAAGATGATGACGAGGACTTGCCACATCTAGCATGCTGGTATCACATGATCCAACTGCACATCACATAATGAGGGTCAGTGAATTACAAGGTCATAATTGGACCAATCAGAAAGCACAAATTACAAAATAGAGCTCCTCATAGTTAAAGTTGGTCACAAAAGGAATTGATTCTGAAATGTTTATGTATCTCTTTGCTAGAAATATATTTCATACTGTGTGATTCTGTTTTTGGATACTCTCAATTGCAGTCATGCAATTGTATCAGTAATCACAATGTTCAGTTTCTTGTTGAATTTGAAGACGTAATATACAGCTTATTCATACAATTACTTTCCACGACGTGCAAATAAAATTGTACCCTCCGGCAGATGAATAAGGATAAAAAGGGGCCTTGATTTAAATTGATTTGTCACATTTCATATATGTTACAATTATTTCAGTAATGAAAAGAATTTGTCATTGCTACAAATTTCTATAATTACATAGGGGATGATTATAATTACTAGGAAGGCCTAGTTCTTGTAGCTTAAGGTCAGATAAGGTTTTAAGAAAATGGGAGAATGTACCTTGCATATGTCACACATATTATCCTGTCAGGAATGTGAATCTGAATAATTACTAATAAAACGATAATATTTGATACCATTTTGTGTATTACTGTAACAAGTCCTTACTATTCTTACATTCATTTTTCTGTAATGATAGAACATTATTAACAAAGTAATGGAATACATGTACTAATTTTGTATCTCATTAACATTTCGTACAAAGAAATTAGTTGGTAATGCGAGACTTCCTAATAAGACATGTTCATTATGATATTTTAAATAAGGGTATGTTTGGTTTGTGAGATCTCAGAGTATCAGGATTTAAATATTACCATATAAAACAATATATGTATGTTTGCATGAATTCTAATTTTGATTAAGAAAAAAAAATGTTGTTTTAGTAGTATTGTATTGAATAACTTTTAGGTTATTCTAAATCTACACTTAGCTGTAACTGGAGTATTATGTTTGTAATCAGCCAACCTCCAGTACATCCATTGGACATTGCCAAAATCCCAATAATTAGACATTATTCATATTAGTTACAGGTTAACATTATCCATGATTTATATTGTAATAAATGGTTGTAAATGTGATTGTGTTGGTGGCGCCGATTTTAGGTTGTGGACCCAAAATCAATTTGATTGGATTTATTGAATTGTATTATGTGTACAACTACACTAAACGTTTACCCACATATGATTCAGTACTGTTCTGGGTGTACTATATTATTAAAGCCGATCATTATCTAACGAAACAGTTTCAAAAAACGTTCCTGTTGCAGATAGTGCAGCCTTAACTCTAAAATATGAATGTATTGAAATTGTTATCAACCATTTGAGCACGGAAATGGGAGTACATGTTAGATAGAATTTACTATATCTGAAGTATAGCAAACTTTATTAATAGTCTAGTCATCCCTCTATGTCAGCCACACAAGCAGCACAATTTGACAGATGATTTCCAGGTGGGTTACTTTTTTCTGCAATGGAACATTTTAAGGTGATCAAGTAACATAATGGCGCCTTTCCAACACAATGACGACATACACATTTAATCGTATGTGCCATGATTACCTACTTTTGGTTGACAAGATTTGGGGGAATGAATCTGGGAGCCATTTTCAAAATTGTACAAAAGAGTTTAATGTATTTGTCATCTGTATATGGCAGACATAGATAACGCCTACTATGCGAGTCGTGACCAGCTGATAAATGAAGGCCACTCTACAGTGAGCATATCTTGAAAGGCCATATCATATAGGTCATTTGAAAATTTGTAATTACTACTTCTTCCAGGTACGTCTACATTTCTGCAGGGTTTCTTATAAGGATGGTGAGTGTATTTATTCAGTAAGATCTAAGCATCTCCCACTCTCATGAAGTGCTCCCCCAACATAGTCTGTGGTTCCATGTGTAGGTTACAGTTCATTTCATATTATTTCCCCAACGTTGTCTCTTGTTGAAGTATATAATTTAAAAAAAAAATATTATTAAAAAAAAATTGTTTGTTCTGCTGAAGAAATTGTAAGTTGCAACTTGGGGCCTTCTTGCTGGGAGTTGAGGATGATTAATGAGAAACCCTTGTGTCATGAATATTTTCCATCTGAACAAAGAGAAAATATTGGGAAATATGTTTGCAAACTTAATTGATGATAAAGTGGAAAAATTAATTGTGACTTTTGAATGTTTTACCTGGTATTTAGATTACTGCTGAACACTTGACGTAAACAGTTTCTTATTATCATGACATACGTGTTTGTATTAGCATAACCTTCATTTGTGTCATTATGTTTAGCAGCAACCCTGAACTTTAACTGTAGATCCCCCCTTAGCTACGAAACTAAATACACTTAATATGTAATCAAATGGGATTTTGTGACAGACACAAAAGATAAGTCTACTCTAAACCCCCCATTTCACATGTCATAAATTTAACCTGACTCAGAGTGTCGACATTAACTGTTCATATGTTTATTTTTCATATGTTAGGTAAGATTCAGAATCGACTCAACAGCCTAAGTGAGAACCCCGTAATAGTTGTTGATTTAATTTTTATAGACTTTTATGTATTAAAAGAAGTGTAATGTATATGGTCGTTATATATAAAGTGTAGTTTCATAGTCCGTAAAATATGCCACCTTCTGAATATAAATCAGATCTATATTATCTTTAATTTCAACTTCATGTACATGTATGTCAATAACTCAGAATCAATGAACCAATAAAGCTATCAATTAATGATAATTTGTCTTATCATGTGTGACATATCTTGTGAATCTCAGTCATGACCATGATACATACATTGATAGGTTTTCTAATCAGAAGGAAAATTCAGTGGAGGATAACATCTAAAAATTATTTTTAATTCTACATGCATTTTCTTGTCAAAATTATTCAATGAAAATTTTGAACATATAATTTTTGAAGAGTTTGGCAAATCTCAAGATAGAGGATAGTCATAGGTGTAACAGTTGAACATTTTTCTTGCAATCGGGGTCATGAAATCAATAACCAATTCTGATTTAATAGTGATCACAGTCTTAAACAAATTTTTTGTATAAATGCCAGGTGGCTAAGAATACCTTTTGTATGCCAAGGTCAGAAGGTTAATACATACTCTTTCCTCCAGTTTACACGACGTAATTGTAACACCTGCGCAAGGAGACTGTGCCCATTTTATGATTTCAAAACCTGGGCAATGGGTCTTAGTGCATTTTGCCCAATAATTTACACATACATCAAATAATATGGAAAACCTGTATACTTGGACTGTATAGTCTCCATACTTCATGATGCTGTAAATTATGCATGGTGAGTGAGTCATTAAAATGAATAGAACTTGGAATCCAAAGGCAGTATTTATAGATTTACTAAAATTAGGAAGATGTAGATGGATTAAATGAAGATCTGTCTAGGGTGAGAGATAATCAGTAACACAGCCATGAAATGTTAATGCATGCCTTCAACAACTCTTCTTTTCTGATGGATGAGATGAGTAAAGGCCACAAAGTCTGTACAAAACAGGGCTAACAGTCATGGGGCCATAAATTGTTAATTACATCCCTCGAGGTATTTTTGTCATTTCAGTCAGAGGTTATTCTATAAGGCCACATTGATTTTAATGTTCACATCGCCATTTAGAAAATCAGTCATATTGGCCTACAATATATTGGGGGCTTTTCTTGTTTTTTTTAAACACATCTTAGCTAATTTTGACAGTATTTTCATGCTTGAATTACTCAGCATTCACCATTAGCAGTGTTGCATGATTTAAACGATTCCCTATATACAGAGCTTATTGTCAATAGGGACAGGCTTTAGTTATATTCAATGATTTACAAGTACCTTACATATCACATTGTTTTCACAATCTTAAATATGCAGCAAGATTTGAATTGGAAATGCATCAGTCATTTCTCTTGGTTGTAAATTATGTATGCTTGCCTTGAATTGTCCCATTTCTTATCATAACGGTTCAAATCTGAAAGCTTTAAATAGCCACCAAAAGTAAAGAACCGAAATCCTGTAAATTATTGATAGTTCTCTTGTGGAACAGACTTGTGATGATAAGTGTACACTATGTACATAATATAATTTTATGTTGATAAGCATGCAGAACAGGTCAGTCAGAATTGGTGCCAAAATAAACTGTCAGTATACAATTTACAGCTATTCTTTCCAAGCAGATGTATACGTTCTGAAAACAAAAGCTGAAACTATCCAATTATTAACTTAAAGAAAATAACAGTCACATAGCCGTCATAATGAGAATTGATGAATTCTGTCAAACATGCTCATTTCCTATCACATTAATAGCTTCCTCTCTCTATGATTGACTGGACAGTCAACCATTCAGCTCTTGGTACCGAGTTTCCTGTTTGCCTGACCAAGTTCACATGAATTAATAGCATTTCCTGATCCTATACATTCATTTCCCATCGATGAATGCAATTGCAATAAAAAGAAACAGCTCATAAAAATGGAGGTTGTTGTGTACCAATTACTAGGCAGCGCAGTTACTTCATCAAGCTATAAGTCAGCCCGCTATTGTCCATATTGGTGATTTTAGATGTGTGTGCTGGTTTTATTATCAAGCTGTTCAGCTGCCTCCAGAATGGTTTTTCAGTTAGCAATTGCAATAAAACCAAGGGCACAGATGAGACATCTAATACGATGAGCCCTACTATGCAATTATTGTAAAATCTGTACTTGAAGTTTTCATGTTGCCAGGGTTGTGTGCATTATAATGTGAACATAATTGTGTATTCAAAAGCAGTGATACAACAATAAAATAGAATATTTTAGTCAGCAATTAATATTTACAATGTAGAATAAAACAAAATTAAGCATGAGCTGGCGGCGTCACTATTTTTTATCTGCTAAATCTGTCCTCGAAAATTTTAAATGAACAAGGGTGGGTGTGTGTGTGTGTTTTACTGTCGACTCTCTTGGATACCCAGAATAGAATTATTATGTAGAGTCTGACTAATAAGTGTAATATTGTGATTAGCATTCAGAAGAAAATTTTTTTTTAGAATAGGTAATTTAGCTAAGTGCATGATGAACTTTAATGATTACTTTAACCATATTATAATAATTAATTATGATTTTAGATACAATATTTAGTTTTCGAATTTATTCACATTGGTTGAATTGTACATGATCAGAGTAACACTACCGGTAGGACATAGCTCACCAAGGAAATGTGCATAAATGAATGGACATGTTGGCAACAGTCCTAGAAGTATAATTTGCTTCACTGCTAGAACAACAACAACAAACAATTTTTAAAAAAATAACTCTCAATAGTAATTCACCAAGCTAGGCATGGACAGGTGGGCTGCTAGCATCTTTGGTATATTAGCCCAGGCTGTCCACTTTGTTCACACTCTCAGCTCTACACATTAAACTAAGACATACACAAGGTTGATAGTAATGAAATTGTGTCTGGATTGAAAATGATGGTATAATGATAATATGACTACCTTGAATTGGATGTTAATTATGTATTTATGTTGAGTTTTTAGCTCCGCTGTCAGCGAAAGCTGAAAGCGTAGCTTTAGGTATAGGTGGGTATTGAGGTATAGAGAGTAGAGTGAATCATAGGTGTCCGTCAAACTTTTATATTTTTACTATCTACTCCGGAAGTGACAGTCGGAATTCTTCGATATTTGGTGTGCATGTTCCCTGGGGGGAGGCTATTCAGATTTGTTCATGCCAAGTTGATCTGTGCCATTTTCAATTTTTTATGATTTTTTTTCATAAAATGTCATTTTCATCAACTCCTTGAAAACCTCTTATTAGATTGCTTTGATATCTGGCGTGTTGATGCGCAGGGGGTAGCTTACTCAGATTTGTTAATTTCAAGTCAGCACATCCTCATTTTTATTTTTTATGATTTTTTTTTTGTAATTTGAAAAAAAAATGAATATGTTAATGAGCATAATGACCGACGCCATATTGGAAATCAGTCGACGAGACTTTAAGTAAACTGCCACTTTTCAAAAGACACTATTGACGTCAAACAAGCAATGTAATATGTGCTATAGTCATAATTCTACGCATTGGGCGCCCAAATGACAAGCGTTTGTTCGAAACAGGGTTGTAAACTTCAAATCAGTCCGCAACATCCTCATTTGCATACTCTATCCTGATTCGACCAGAAGCTGAAGGTGACCTCATTTGACCGAGCGATTTTCCACAGCAAGCATCTTGAGTATCAACACAGGACGTTCTTGGTACTCACTAAAATCACACTTCAGACCCACTATAAAAGTGTGATGTTTTCAGATAACATGTAACTTGTGGTTAATTCTATATTGTCGTGCAATTTGGAATGACAGTGAACCAGAATTCAGACAACTTGCGTAAGGAAGGGCATGCCAGACATGCGGTTGAAGTTATGGCCGACAGTTCACATGTAAAGTTAAACGACATGAACGTGTCTTGCCTTTCCAAAATGCAAATATTTGGCAAGTAAAAATAATTAAAATAATTACAACTTTAATTTGGCTTTAGACTTTGCATTATGTTTTGCGTATCTTTCCCCGTTTTACATGTAAATCCGAAAAGGTTCTCTCTCATCATGTCATCAGTGTCAGTGATCATACCGCGCGGGGCTGCTTTGAGTACGAGCGAAGTGAGGCATGTTGAGGTATTTTGTTGAGAATTATAAATATTGCGAAATGTCAAGTACAAGGTTTAAATACAATGGAATGATGAAAAAAATGGCAGAGTCTGCTGACAGGCGCCGGTCACAAGAAACACTGTGAATTAAAATATCAGACGATGTATGTATTAATCGCCGACAATCCACCCGTATGCACGAGGGACTAACCCGGAAGCAAGTCGTTGTCAGCCATACGTTACAGTGGTAACATCGTCCGAGAAATCGCTGCGTTCAGAGTGTCATTATTCACAGAATTGTTGTTTTCGAGTGAAAACCCGTCTTGAATTGTATAACTCTAACAAATGAAGACATGTCAAGTTATATTTTGAAAGTTGTATCGCTAGTTTGAGACGATTTTCTCACGTACTATAGTACTATCGAGGCTTACTTGGAAGTAGTAGGACCTTACTCCAGTTCATCGGGAAGTTTAGCCAGTCCGATAATTCTTTCTGGTTTAGTTTACAACACTTTTGATCAATCACGCAGATTTTGTTGTTGTGATGAAAAGAAATAAAAAAAAAGATCATTTCAACCATTTCGTTGTGTTTTCTTTGTGAAAGGTAACCGAACATGAACGAGTGTTACCACTGTAACGTATGGCTGAGAATGACTCTCTTCCGGGTACTTAACTTGAGATTGTCGCCGTACGGAAACTAAGATGGCGATTAATACATTTCTTCCCTATATATATCTACCACAACTAGTACAAGTTGAATGTTGTTGACTTTGTAAATTTGTTAGAAAATTGAAATTCAAATTGCCTCAAAATTATTTTAGATCCCTAGTTTATTTCATTCATCATTAAAATTTTCCAGGGTTACAGCTGTAAGACACTGGAATTATTTATAGCCAACCTCAAAATCCTCTTTTTTCTTTTTCTTGTGTGCATTTCCCAGTCATTTTTTTCTGAGATTTTGTGCAATTTTTCATAACAGTAGATTTTTGTTATAAAATGGTGACTATGGTATAAAAGTACAATACATTACCAACTTCTGTGTAAAATGTGTTTTATAGTGAGACATCATATGAAACCACTAACCACTTTATTGCATCGCTAAAACAAAACTGCATAGTGAAGACCTGAACCACTTCTACATGTCACCAAATAAAAAATTAAATTAAAAAAAACAAACAGCGGAGCTATTCTGACCGATAGGTCGCTTGTTTATTAAAGGACTAAATTTACACCAGAGAAAATTGTACCAGAGACTAATTTAATTCACAAGTGTATTTATGGTGCTCTCAATACGCTTCCCAGATACGTTTTATGTTAAATCAAACACAGAATGAATTGTTTCCACCAAAATTGAGAGTTGTCATAACTGATCAAGGGTGTTTTTTAAAGAATGGACAAAATTTGCAATCAAAGAATGGCTCCTATACATGTATATATTTTACAAAATGATTCCCTTACCAATTTGTAACACAAGAATCACAACAATATTCAGAACAATTTCATAACATAATTGTTACAGTTATCTTTACATTTTGATAACAGTATATAATTATGTAATTTATAGTCATTATAACCTCAGCCAGATCTTGTTCATTTGTGGATCAGCCAGGTCTTGTTCATTTGTGGATCAGCCATTTCTTGTTCATTTGTGGATCAGCCATTTCTTGTTCATTTGTGGATCAGCCAATTCTTGTTCATTTGTGGATCAGCCATGTCTTGTTCATTTGTGGATTGGCCAATTCTTGTTCATTTGTGGATCAGCCAATTCTTGTTCATTTGTGGATTAGCCAATTCTTGTTCATTTGTGGACCAGCCAGGTCTTGTTCATTTGTGGATCAGCTATGTCTTGTTCATTTGTGGATCAGCCATTTCTTGTTCATTTGTGGATCAACCATTTCTTGTTCATTTGTGGATTGGCCATGACTTGTTCATTTGTGGATCGACCATGTCTTGTTCATTTGTGGATCGGCCATTTCTTGTTCATTTGTGGATCAGCCATGTCTTGTTCATTTGTGGATTGGCCATGACTTGTTCATTTGTGGATCAGCCAGGTCTTTCTTTGTATGTTGCATTAATTGTTGAATATCTCTAAACATATATTATCTTTGAATACTGAAAAGCCCTACAGAAAATTACATTTTATGTTAGTTAAACTTAAAGGAGAGATTGGAGATTTCAGAGGTGCATCGTGATCTGTTCAATTACAGAGGCTTATTTGCTTAATACTACATAGTGCATTATCCTTTCAATTGGTCTATGTCACATTGGATGTTTGCCAAGACTATTAACACATGGTGTACAAGGAACAGAACATAATGTACAAGTGTTGCTCCTGTTGAAAAACTGCTGTCAGTGTTCTGACATTGTGAGCTGCTCTTGTCAAATAAAATATCGATCCTAGAATATAAATAAGTAGTGCTGGCATTTTGAATTTTGAAATTGTTCCAAAAACTCATTTTTCACACACGTCAGAAACAGAGAAATGTGATGGTACAGCTAGTGTAATGCTAGAATTCAGTGCAAGCAACAAAAGAATACTTGACAATTACAGACTACAGTCTGAATTATACACTCTGCAAAGTACACTATTCTCAACGGATTTCAGTACTAAATAATTGCCACTAATGATCTAAAAAGTATAAGGTACTTTCAGGATTTCCATGGGCTACATGTATACCATTAACAGATATTTCTGAGAGTAATTTGGAAAGTACACACAACCTTCGCTGTGTGTTGTAATTTCCATATCATCTGTCTCTTGTGTTTGTCTTTTTTCACTTTTTATGGACATTGAGACTGAGTACATACTTAATTATTCCCCTTTGTTCAGCCAACGAAAATACGAGTGACATACGGGGCTCTTGTCTCTATGAATTGCTAGACGAGTAGTGACAACCCTTTGGTCAAGAGTATTCTCTGGCTGAATGAGGAAAAATCTTTGGGAATAATACAATTATACCATTGCCAGTAATATTTATAAAAATAAAATCAGGGAAAGTAGTGGCAATTTTTAGCATTTTGACATGAACACCGCAGAACCAATGATGTAGACACACATTGTGAGTATATGTATTCCATATTTTTAATCGAACCTGGCTCGTGCTTGGTGTACTAAAAGTTATAACATTATGTGATATAGTTGGTTAGGTCATACATGTCTACTATTTAATCATCTCTTAATTGCAAGAACTTTGCCCTGGCATGCCAGGCGCAATATTTGGTAAATAGGTCGGGTTAGGTGCGAGATTAGTAGTTCAATATAGGATAAAAACTACTTATCTTGGCCTCAAACCCCCCCCCCCCCCCCACCCTAACTAAATTGGCCAAAATTCAAATTCATTTCAAATTGTAAATCAATTGCAAATCAATTCCAAATCTGTGTAGTAGTATGTAGTGCTGTGAATGCAAAACACTGTATGTAGTGAGGAAAAATAGCTCTTTTATTGACACTTTAGTGCAGTATTTTAATTTACTGTATTTTAATTCTTCCATTTCTCAATTTGATGACATTTTTAGAAATGTTTAAGGTTATGAAACAGATTCAAGTAAAAGAAAATTAAAATTGATTTTGTAGGATAAGAACTAAAATGGCTCAAAACGCTACCACTAAAGTAAAAGAATATTTTATCCTACATTGAACTATTGATCTAGCCTCATACTGTATAACAGTATAAGGTAAATTTATCATCTACACACAGAACATATCTGCACAAATCATTTGGGAAAAGCATGCAGAAACTTTGTAATTTGTCAGTTTATGTTGATTTTATTAGTTCAAACTCTCTTAATTGCATCAACAACGAATAGAGTATAACAATATGCACAATTTATTGGAATGATGTAAAAGGAAGAACAGAAAAATATATCTGGCAAGTTTCATCTAATGACTTTAATCTCTTGTGTGATATATATATTATTATATATATATATAGGTTACCATCTGGTTCGTAAGATTAGAGTAATCATGATAAGATCTGCGCCATATTGTTCTGTATCATCTGTTTGATGTTTAGCTCTATGTATATTATAAGCACCATTGGCTGGACATATTTGTATCTCCAGAATTTTTACTCAAACATAACTTTGCATTATTCCATCTATGGGACATATGCGCTTTGTTTTGCAACATTGACAAAATGCTGAAGTGGAAGCCATATTTGTAGATAAAAGCAATATATAAGGCGTAACTCAAAAACTGTAATACATAGAGACTCCATTCAAGTGTCTACCCCTATAATATCAGGTACAAGCTTTCTTTTAAATATATTGAATTGTGACCTTGACCTTCAGGGTTAATTTCAAAATCCAGTCAGGGTTAACCTTGAACCGCTATTACAATTGAATAAAACTTTTTAATAATTTTCAGGTGAATAAGAATAAAATCAAAATTAACCTTTCACTTTATCATAAAGTTTGAATTATATTCCCCTGAAGACTATTACAACGAGCTTTGTCTGTTCATCCGTGCATCTGTAATACCTTATTTCTCTGACATATAATATCCGATTTCAATAAATGGGACATATGCACGTCACTTTGTTTCTCACCTTATGCAACTTTAACCTAATCGTGACCATATTTGTGATCATAAATCATTTTGTACTGCACAACTCTAATACAACTGAGACTCCAATGAAGCATATTTACCCTCATATTATCGTGTGCAAGCTTTCTTTTATGTCCCTGATCTCTCTTGAAGACCTTGATTTTTTCGGGTCAGTTATCAATATCAAGCCAATCATTACATATCACAGACATTTTGTAGCAATAATTTGTTGCCAATTTCTTTGTAATCATGTTCACAGGTAACATATAAAAGAAAAGAAATATACACAGTCATGCATAATTTCTGGTGGTCATATAACTTTTTACTTAATTGTGGCAATATTTGAAGTACAAAATCAATACATACATGTATATATTAATACATAACTTAAAAACTGTAATACATAGGAAATTCCATTACATTCAAGTGTCTAACCCCATGTACTCACATGCAAGCTTTCTTGTAAAAGTGACCTTTTGCCTTGACCTGCAGGATGGACTATCAAAATGAAGCAATTTCTTGCATATTGCAGACACTTTATATCATTTATGCGTGTCCAATTTCTTTTAAATCATGACTCTAAAGGTAATACAGACACAAAAAATATACGATTGCATTATTTTTGGTGCTCATATAATATTTTACTGAATAGCTGCCATATTTGTAGTGAACATTCATGTTTTACTGTATTAACTCAAAAACATTAACAATGTTTTAGGAGAATGTGTTTAGTATGAGGACTTCTTTGATTTTGTACCATATTCAGTTTGTTTCAAAATCCAATACATTCAACTCATTGTTCGTTTCAATGACTTAATTCAACGGTACCAATTTTTTTCAAGATTTGCTTAAAGTTAGGCTATGTAGATGCATATTTTTTTAATGTAATGTTATCTGACTGTTTTGTATATCAGCTTCAGAAACCTAATACTGTCATATTATGCAATTAAAAGAATGGAAAATGATTTCAACAAGAAACAGGAAAGGGTACATGTATATAGCCTTACATCGTGAGTAATAGAAGTTGATGTAAAAAAAAGAGTTTGTAATGTAAAACCAGTTGAAAATTGCATCGGAAATGTGATAATGTAGGAGGAAACATTATATTGAGACTTAGATATTTCCTAAGAGGTGTCAATTATGGATTGCACTCCAAGAATTCACATTACAGTCAAACTTGTCAACACATTCCATTCCATGTTTTCGGAAAGAATGAAAAGTCACGACCTTTCATCTCACCAAATAGAAAAAAGAAACATTATTCCCAAGTACTGGGAAAAAATGCAGACAAAAAGTACAGATTATGGAAAACGACACTCAAAACCAAATGTTGTGTACATGAATTTATGTGTCCAATGTCCATACTTAAAGGATGGTAAATTCTTCATTTTGATAAAAAATATACAGGTCATTTCTGAAAGACAGCTGGGTATAAAGTGCATTGAAATGTGTATGTTTGCATGTAGTTAATTCACATAACATCTGGTGACTCTAGTGTTAGTTACCACCTTTTCAATCCAGGCCATATTATATTAATGAAATCATGCCAATCATAAAATTTGCAATTTAATCCAATTTTCTCTTTTGCTGGTATTGAAATGCAGTTTCATTTCACAAATTAATAACTATATATAATACACTCTTTTCTTTTCAGCCTTTGAGTTAACAAGTGACTTAATTAACTTGCATATAGCATAAAGCTATTTAAGAAAGTGCATTTGACATTTCAGAGAAACCAGTTGGATAAGTGTTAAATATTAGGTCAATGTGAAGGCCCTTTGTTTCACACTTGATGGGGCAACCAATCTGGGTGACGTGTATGTTTACCTCTTAGATGTGAGAATTTTAGAAGTAAGATGTTCAATCAAATTAAGATATGACGTTACTTCAATATGATATGAAAATAATTACAGTACAGGTTACTCAGACATTCACCTAAAATAGCTTTCTGGAATGGGTTCAGATTGAAAAGTTTAATGCAAACATGTCCAATTGGCTAAAGAAACAACCAAGTAGGTTTCATGTAATGAGAATGCTTCATGACCGCCTTTAAAAAAGCACACTGACAAGAAAATTCTATGAAAATATTGGGTGAATGCACTTTGTTCACACTTCATGTGGCAGCTAATGTGAGTTAAATGTTGTTTTCCAGGTTTGACATTTCTCTAACAACAGTATTTCCAAGTTAGACTACTTTTTAGTGTTTCTGTCTTTAAACTCGTGAGATTCATGAACAATACAGAGATATTACATGTACATTAGTGTGCATATCAACACGGAAACGACACACGATACAAACCAAAAGATTTACATCAAACATTTCAGGAGCAATTCTACTGATACCACATATAGCAGTCTTATCATAATATATCAATTGTCAAATTACAACTCAACTTGAATGTTAATGAGCCATACATGTGTATGTTGTGACGTCTATGTAAATTACCTAAACCTTATGAAATACCACTAATTGGTGATTGGCATTTTCATGTCACATGGTTATTTCATGCAAGTCTCGATGACCTTTTAGTATTAGATTTAATATATATGATGGCATATGTTTGCACCAAATTAAGGCATACATCATTAGATTTATTGTCAAATTGTATTATAATAGAAATAAAGAATTGTATTGTGATTGGAATGAACCTCTCTCTTGGTTAATCCATTCCTGTTGGACTTTTTGCTTAACAATATCTTCCAAATGTTCTAATCTTTGATGATGACAACATAGATAGCTAATGTGAATTTCAAAAACACAATTAGAGATCTACTTGTGTGACTGATACTACTCTACTGGAGGGTACTGATTAGCAAGATCTGTAAGACTGATATATATGACATTGTTTACGTGTAGAGGGAGCAGTTGTTACGCAGGGACTCTATATCAAGTACTGTGGCAGTTCATAGAGGGAGCAGTTGTTATGCAAGGTCTCTATATCAATTAGTGTGGCAGTTCATAGAGGGAGCAGTTGTTATGCAAGGTCTCTATATCAATTAGTACTGTGGCAAATCATAGAAGGAGAATGATAAATAAGGTCTCGTGAACATCTGTACAATGTACTCACAAAGGAACCTGTTGTTTATGCAAGGTTTCTTAAACAAGTACTATGACAGCTTATTCATAGAGGGTGCTGATCTTATGCAAGGTCTCTTGAAGAAGTACTGCAATGCGTACTGACAATGTTGTTGTTTGAGAAGGTCTCTTGAACAAGTATGAAAGTAGTTTCTTGGATAAGGCACTGTTGTTATGCAAGATCTGGTGCAGAAGTTGCAATGTGTATTCATAGAGGGTGATGTCATTAAAGAAGGTCTTTTCAACAAGTATGACAATGCTTTTTCTGATAGAGGGCGCTCATTGACCTGGAGGGTGTATTGAACAGATAGGACAATACTTACTCCTACAAGGCAAGTACAGTTGAAATCGATTACACTGAAATTTATCACATTGGCATTCTCTCTATGTCATTACTTGAGAAACAAAGTAGAACTAACTGTAATCAATCAAACCAAGTATTATTGTTAGTGCATTTCTTCCTGTGACATAGGAAACGGTTCAGTGTTTTAGAAGACATACATCACATGATTTGAAAATTGCTCTGAATTTAGCCGTTAGCACTGTGTGTTGGTGACAGCTAGTCATTAGATTGTCATCCTTTTTATATGTAAAGAAGCATTATTAGGAGACAAAAAATGATAACTGGATCATAGTACTTTGATTGCAGTACACTTTAGAGTAATAGACTTTCCTGATTCTCTCTCTGTGTGCTTTGTATTGCAAGCATTTCAATGTACTTCCTGCCTTTCAGAGATGTGTACATTCACTCATTTTATAACACAAACATTAACAATAACATCTGCGAAGAATTTTTTTTTTGAAAATAGTTTCACTTTTTTGTTTGAGGAAATCATCACTTTGAATAACTATATGATTTAAATAATATCAGTAACCCCCCCCCCCCCCCAAGAATTACAATTTCAACTTGTTACCTATAGATAAAATGGAACTCCAATCGACATATGTACAATCAATCAATCAATATGTAGTCATCAGCATGTTAAGAATTTCAGTAAGTATATTGTTGATTTCCTGATCAAAAAAATAATACCCCAATTACAGTTAATGCAGTTTTTAAAAAAAAAGTGTATTAGTCTGGCCTGGTAATTAGATATTAATTATTATTACCCAATATTTTTTAACTTTCACCCAAGAAAATACAAGTGACCTAAGGGGGCTTTGTTACTATGAGTTGCTAGACCCCCAGGTTATGAATGTTTTTTGGCTGAGTGAAGAAAATTATTGGAGAATAATATAATTACTATTATACTAGTGCCATTATTAACAAAGGAAGATCGGGGAAAGTAATGGCGATTTTGAATGTTTTGACTCATATTTCAAACACAGCAGAACCAATGATGTAGACACGCGTCGTCGTGACTTAGATGCCCACTCTTGGGATGTAGAACAACCAGAGTATAGATCCCATATATTTTGTTCAACCTGGCTTGTGCATGGTATAACATTCAATGCTACTTATCTGACCTAACTGTAAATTGTGTGGATTATACCTTGGTGTTCTACTGGACCTACATAATCGAATATTCTTGTCATGTACCATTAGCTATCCAATGGGTAGTGAACCCCTAAGCAAGCAGCATCAGTCCCCTGTGGCAACTCAAAATGTATGTTTTCTCCAATTCAATTTGGTTGTACTTCTTCAGATATCTTGAAATATCCCCTAATGGCCATGAATGTTAGCTTGTTTGACCCTGACTTGTGGAATGGATAGAGTGGTGATGACAAGTTATTATCCTGTAAATGTCTACAATTGCACAATGTCTCAAATGACACATAAGCTAGTAACTATTGACTTAGTTTGGCAGCTCACTAATCGCAACCAAATAAACTACACACACAATAGTGTAAACCTGGTAATTTTTGTTGAAGACTTATTTTTCACTTGTTTCGCTTGATGACAAAAACACAAAAATATGTTGCAACTAAATGCCTTCTTGCATGTGAGCATGGTATACCATGCCATCTGGTAATTAGTAAAACTTAGTCTTTGAAAAGTAGCTGAAGACTCCAAACAAACAAATGAACGGAGGATTGCGTTGACGACATGACCCATCGGTGATGCCGTCATCTCTCTGAATGATTTTGAAAAAAGGGTGCTGATTGGTTGCTGTTCAGTACACGGTCAGATGTGAGAAGGCGGCGATCACCCGGAACAAATCAAACAACACAAACTGATGGAAATAGAGGTAAATAAAGACGTCTAGCCACTTTCACCACATCAGATTTTCATCAGATTGAGGGTAGAATATGTGTTTAAATGTTGTCACATGATTAGATTTTCTATCGATCTGACCAATGAGAGGATCTAGACTACAATATTAACTTACTATTAATGTAGCCAATAAAGATTGAAGTAAACCGCATTTTGACTTGTGACACAACCCATTATTTCATGTCACCAATCAGAAGGCAGCATGATACTGAATTTCAGATGATGTCATCATAATGATCAGCTTTTCTGTATATCTGCTCAATGAAAACCTTGAATTTCAAGCTAGTTCACTATTGTCACATGACATCTTGTTACTCAGCAGACATAAACAATAAAAGACATAGGGACCTATTTTGCTGCTGTCACATGTCATGATCACACAACAGATAATAACCAAAGGAAGAGTATAAGAACCTAGTTTTAAAATGTCATCATGTCACCTCATCTTGATATTCTACCATGTATATATATATATAATCTATGAAAAGCTACAGGCAACCTTATCTAATTTGATCACATGACATAATATTACACATCTATCACCATAGCAACATGTTTGAGGCACCTAATCGAGATTTATCACAGACCATATTTATGATCTAAGGCCGGTCATGATGTCACGTCACACAATATAATATACATGTATATGCATGCATGATAAAAAAATAAATAAAACAGAAAATCATCAATCTTGCTCTTAACTGTAGATATCTGACACATTACTGCCATATTTCAGGAAATTTCTATTGGCTTCGTATTGCAATCTTACAATTACTAATATTACGCTGACTGAAATAGTTTTTTTCATGACTCTATGGGTCGTGATAATCGCTTAGCTATTGCTGTGCATTTGTAATTGGAGACTACTGTTGTTAGAGCAGCCAACGCAGGTATTCTGAATTTCACTATAGATCTCATAGTCATGCAGCGTGAATCCCTGCCGAGGGCACAAACCAATCACCAAATTACCAACATGGATGTATTTTTTTTGGAGGCAGTCTTGAAGAGTACTTCAAGAGAACATCTAATATACTATTTCCAATTAAATACAGCAAATTGTATTCAATTCACAGAATGATTTGCACAATTCCAAATTTTGCTGCTGTATAATGATTATTTCCAGATTAAGAGAAGTCTTCTGATTACATTTTCTTGAAGATATGCACTGTCTGTTAGAGTGTGCATGTGTGTTATACGTATGTGAGGTTGCTGCAAGGCATTTTCAATAAGTAATATTGATAACCAAGTAACTGCTGTCATGGTGTTGCATTTTCCGAATAAGATGGCATTTCATTTTCTATTTGCCCCTATGGCTGTTTTTCTCTCTCTCAAGATCTCAATACCATTTCATTTGTAAATTACTGACTTATATTGGCAATTTCTGTGTTGGGGTGATGTAATCACCTAACACAAAATGTATAAAATATAGAAAAACAGAAGCATTACCTTTTAGCAGGAACACTATAATATGAGTTATTGTATTAGGAAATCATAATTGAAACCAGCCTAGAATATATTTGAAGGGGATTTGAAATCAGAATTGGGTTTAGGTACTGTATTAACTTGTAAATAGTAAATGGTATGCAATTTGATTGCCATTCAAGTAAATTGACAGTTCTACATTATAAATGTAAAATTCATTATGAATGTATGAGGTACAAAAAAATGTAATGTACACTTTAATATATCATTCCTTAAACCTTTACTGGTATTTATGTGAGAGATCTATGAGTGAATTTGTTAAAATTAAAAAAAAAGAAAAGAAAATCTTTACATGAACATTTTTCTTGACATAAGACAAAACGTACAAGATGGCTGCTGCCAAAGTTAGGTTTATACAGCTGTCTGAGAAAAATTCTGAATGATATATTTTGACAAGATAAGGGAGTTTTAATAGAACATATTGCAAATAGGAAGTTATGTACAAACAATAATTATAACATGGTTATCATTATAACTGAATCACATGATGTGCAAATGCAAATGTGGTGTACTCGGGGTATTTGCATGATTGCTTGCGGTTTTCTCTGCGGCCGTGCTTTCAGAAGCACATTGAGTGAAAGTACAGTCGAAAACACTACAAGCACTCATGCAAATACACCTGAGTACTCAGACTAGAACTCGCAAAGAATGGGATTGTGTTATATTTATCCTAAACAGTAACTTTCAGTAAAATTAACTGTGTGACTGCGTGCTTTATGTGTATACTGCAGTGCAAATACCACAAATATGTGCATGCAACAGTGCAAGTAATATCTGGTACATATATAATAATATCTTGTGTACAATGTACGTGTAGTCTGAAATGTACTAATGTGTAGCTCATAAAAATGAGAACTTTTAAAATTAATTTTCAAAATTATGGAAAGAGGTGTACCAGATGGCCAGAAAGAGAAGGACAATACACCTTAATGAAGTGTTGTCATCTAGTGCACAATTCTAGGTAATTTAATATCCACAGGAATGACTTCTGTCAGTCAGTCTGTGTCTGTCTGTGCGTGCTTCTGTCCTCAACTAATGAGCATTGTTTCCGTATTTTAAAAAGAACTTAAGAAAGAACCTTTTTAATCTCATATTAGCTGTTGCATTTCATTGTGCAATATTTATTGTATGTTTTCTTAACTTTTACCACTTTTTTCTCTTTTTTTTAGTGTCGTTTTTTTTTCTTTATCTTTTTCTTTACATCTTGCACAACAGGGATCATTGTAAGAACAGTGCTTTTGCACTGAAATGTTTTTTTCTGTATATGTATATGATAATCAAATATTTAATTTAATAAATAAATAAATAATTGTAAAGTTTTTGATAAAGTTTCATTATCAACTGACAATTTATATCAATTCACTTTGGATTGTGGAGTGTATTAATCTTTTCATTACAATTACATTTGACATCTATTGCACAATCTGAGAACGTTTACTTTTTATTTAATGATTGTAATTCAAATTAATGACAATAATCCATTTTCAATAGTGACTGTAAGTGATTCTCAACAATTATCTTTCCCGTACAATCACACTTTTATATCTATTGCTTAATCTGAGGAAATTTAGTATTCATTTATGAGTATCATTCAAATTTTATGACTTTTCCAATGGTGAATATTAATTGGCCTCAAATTTTGAACTGTATCAATCCACTGGACGCAATTACTCTTATACCAGGTGTGTTCGTTTATTATTAGTGCTGAATAGGAGCAGATATAACATGTAATTATAGTGTAGCATCTTTAAGTGCAATAGGTGTAAAGAAAAAACTACTTATGAGTGAGAATAATTGCATCATGAACACCATCAGTCAAGTACAGTATAATGAAAGTAGTAATATGGTACTATTGTAAGCATTAATTTGTGTGGTTAAAACCATAATCACTCCACTGGAAAGAGCTTCCTTCATTGTATCGTCACACGCATGAAGATTATTGTGAAAAATTAGTCTTTTCAAGAAAAATTCAGTGCTACCAACTAGATTCAATGTTTATAGGTTACAACTGACTGCAGGGTTACTACTGTAGAGTGTGATCTTTTCAAGGAAACTGACAATTGCTTCTCTGAAATTTATTGAAATAAAAAATAAAATACCATAAAAAGTAAGAATCTTTCGCTTGAAAAGTTTAAGGATTATGATCGTATTTCACTAATTGAAACATCTAACAAAGAATTTACAATTTATTTAGAAAGTATACCATTTGAATATATGACATATGAATCCAACTTCTTGAAATAAGCCCACTAACCATTGTACACTATTTTATACACAACTCTCTCTGATGTGTACTCTCGGAAATAAGCTTCAAGTCATACAGATCTCATTAGTGTACAGGGTTTATAAATATGTTTTCAATATTTTTGAAGTGTAGAATTGCAACTGACAAGTTTCTGAATACCTATTTTCATAGTTACAAATATCGATTATTTTTTGTAGAAGCTTAGGGATAGTAATTTTATAAAAATATCTGCACATGTTGTAGCTCTACAAAAGATAGTAATTTCTTTCAATATGTATATAAACTAGAAAAATCAGCATACTGAAACTCTTTTTTACAGACAGACTACCCAAGCTGGTGATAATGTGATGTTGAAAACTATTAATTTAAAAGCACAATACAATGTTAGTACATTTTTATGCAAAGATTTCAACTGTCTTTGCGATTCATAGCGTATTTTAGTTACATATCATTCAACTGTAATTTTATTGTTTTGAAATGTTTAGAAATCATGATGGTGTATACTTATAGCAGTTACAAAATAAGGAACATCCAAGCTTACAAATCAGAGAGAGTTGTGGGTAAAATATTATACAGTGTAATACAGCTATTAACTAGCTGAGGAAGATTTTAACCATTTTTAGTACATGTCACCTACTGATCCATAACAATAGTGATATCATTTTTGTGTGAAATTGTTGGTAATAGGTACAGGCTATAAAGTGCAAGCCATCGGCAGGGAAAAAAGTTCTTTAAAAATATGTGAAAATGAATTGACCAAGAAGTGTTGAGTCTGACAATGAAATGTCTATTAATGGCATTCTACGTATTAAACCTCTATTCACCTAGTATAATCTGGCCACCATTTTCTGCTTCATAAACTGTCTTTCACGGCTCACTTGGCAACATATAGTATATATTCTCTCTTCACTGCATCATGATCATTGCATACAAGGTACTTTTAATTGCTGTTAAAAAGAATTGAGTGTTTGATTCACTAGGTTGTTTTGCATTTATGAGTTTTTCATTACAATGGTTTGATGTTATCATGACTTGGCATGGATGCAAAGTAATGTGCATGTGATGTAATATTGAAAATGGCATGTCATTACAATATAAGTATGTTTTATTTTAACCTTACACCCTGACTCCATAGCACACTACATGTCTCAATATGAAGCATATTACACATTTAGATATGTTGATCTAATTTGCTTTACATTGCATGTACATGTACATGACAGCATAAGGAATCAATAATTATTGCAAAAAAATTATGCTGAAGATTGTTTTCTTCAGCATTTTGTTGATATAATTATTGCACACGGCACATAATAAAGCCTATATGCCTTAATTCAAGGGTCTGTTGACCTCAGCGCTATGGCTTACACATCCTCCAGCAGTCAAACACTTCTAGTGTACATTGAAGACAAAGTCATATATTTTGAAATGATAATCATATGACATCAGCTTGTCTATTGTTTTATGGCATTATATCTTTGAATCATTGAATAAATTTATAAATAGTTGATATTTTGGGAGTAACCCTTCTACAATATATTTTTTAAGCTAAATATATATTTAGTTGAATTGTCAAAAATGTACATAAAGTTCCTATATAGGCAGCTGATATCGCCATACAAGCCTCTGTATGAAGCAATCAACAATAGTATTTGACACAATTGGCCCTAGCAATCATGGTCATGCCAATAGCAACAGTCAAATGATAATGTTTATTCAGAGGCTTCCAATATTTTGATGACTGACAGCCATCTTCATCGGGGAATGAAAACTAATTAAATTCTACATTTAAAGTGTCCTTTTAATGTCCATCAGACCAAAAATAGAACAATGATCTTATGTTATATTTTGTCAGTATTTGTATGAATACTATATATGTGAATGCTATCAGTATGTGTCCTCATATTATCACACCCAGATGTTGAATGATAACTAAATACAACAGGAAGTGTCTGATTATTTCATCTGTAAGCTCATGAATAATAAAAAATATCTACAGATGTAATACTATGGTTAAATGATTACAATGTATGACATACTAATAGATATATGTCAGCAAATGAAGTAATCTATAATCTGAAAACAGTATCAGAGAATGACAAATTTCATATCATCAGACATATACCCAGGAAATTTTCATAGAAATTTACAAAAAAATTATCATTTCTTCTCTTCAAGTTCTGGAATCAGAAGACTCACTATAGACATTAGGACTATTTATACTAGGCATATTACTTGTACTATTTTTTGGAACATGGATACACTTAATCTTCATCAAATTTTGTTCTATGCATAATTTTGCTTAAAAGATAGATTGTTATATTTCATATTTGCAAGAATGCTCTGGAATTTAATTACTATAAGTAATAAATATACTACTGTTACAATGTCTGCTTCTCAGACCTAACAACTGAAATTGTCAAATTTTGAAACATATAGGCATTAATTCATTGACTTTTTTGCATTCCCCACATTTCATATATCTGTATGTCTCTTTAATAACATGAGTGTCTCCACATGTACATGTATATGATAATATTATTCAAACCTGGCACAAGTGTGAAGTATTTTGTAAATGGAACATATGGTAACTTTAAGAGCCGATTTCTTTCTTTTTTACAACAATGTACATATATTATCAAGGCTACTTATTACATAATTTCACACAGTACAGAAACCTCATGTTTGCTTGACAAAGTGAATAAATCCAAAGCCTACTGTGAATAGAAAAAAGGAGAAGAAGAAGGAATTGCATATATAAACCAATCAGTATACCTCTCCTTGTATACGACTGAATAATATCTTTGTTGAGCAATCTATGTCCTACAGGAATGGTAATAGTCAGGCTTTCTATACACACAATAATGTTAACATCTTTGAGGTAATTACAGTGCAGGATCTGCTTTGACCTTTCATTTCCATCACTTTTATTTCTCATTTGTCTTGCTGGGGGATTTTATTAGAAGCGCACAACAGTATTCCTTTTGGGCAATAACGAGAGTGATCTCCTAACCAGATAAGTAACGTGAAGTCATTGGATTTAATGAAGACTGTATTGGGCAGGATGACTAGAGAACTGTGTCACTCCCAAGATCCTACGCAGAATTATGCAGCATTACTGGAACGATCTCTCTTCATTGACTTCCGCTTCCAGTCACATACTGTTTCAATCAGTAGTGGCCATGTTGGATTTTTACTGCTTTCGACAAATAGGAACATGAACATGTACATTTTGTTGTTGTTAGGTAACCGGTAATATTAGACTATAACTTGAACATGACTCATAACCTTAGAGAAGGAATGAAATATCACTTGGGGTATATGTTCCAGCTCTGCAGAGATTATTCTGCAATAATGGGAAAAACAAGTGGTGCATATTTATACAGTATTTGTGATTCATGACTGCAAGCTGCCATCTTGTAAAATTTACACATTGTCGCAAGCAACCAATCAGAAATCAAATATGGCTGCCACTGATATGGTTTATTGATGTATAGGAGCTTGTGTCACTCCATATCAACTATGAACCTTCAGAGACTGAATACTCTAGTATACTTTCAATTCTTAGCACTAAGTAAACCCCTACCCCAATTGTTTACATTCTTGTATTTGTAGTAAAAATGGATGTTTTAAAGCCATCATAAATACAACATACACTACAAGCTTTCTGATTTCAAAGTTTAATCCCTCCTGATATTGACTTCTCTATCATTTTCAATGTCATTATTATTAATTTTGAGGTTAGATATTCTTGTAATGCCTTGTATTTCAAAAATTTGGCTTAATGTGCAAAATTTATACATAATTGTATTCCAATTCAGAAGTACACTGTTGTTTGTCAAGTTAGTGACTAGAAGCAGTCAAATCACAACAGGAAGTTTGATGAGAACATGTACAGTTAGTTCCCTTTCATAATTATGTTTCATGTATTGAGGAAAATAAAATCACAGTTATCACTTTACCCCCACTACCAGCTTACACTACACGTCCAGCAAACCTGGGCAGCATTGGCTTGTATTTTTGTAATGGTGAACCCATTTTAATAACACAATGTATAGATTGTCTAATACATAGTTTTCACACTGCTGCTATTTGGGAACTCGAGAGGGCGCTATCATGGCTAAGGAATATCTTTTTACTTCATTTGAATGAAAATCACCCTTAATGGTATTAATGATATATATGCAGCTCAAGGTTATGTCAGGTAAACAGGGTGGTTGACTCTTTAGTCAGTAATTCTCTTAGGTATCACGCCGAGGACAAATTTTTATTTTTAGTTGTAATTTTGTCAGCAAAGTTTGCATATTTGTAGTTTGTAGAATTGGATAATTTCTCAAAGGGGCACACCACTGGAGGAAATATTGGCATTTCCATATTGAGGTTCTAGGGAGTCATTTTGTAATATCAGATCACATAAATTTCACATGATTTCCTTGAAACACGAAATTGAAACTTCTCTTTACCATTATCCTAGCAGTGGTCCCACTACATCCTCATGGGACTTGGCAGACATACATGTATTAGATGAACAATATCTGTTTTTAACTCATAACTGCTTATTACCTGTAGGAAAAATAGTCATTAACATAATTGTTCACCTACTACACATGCACATGTGCTAAGAATTACCTACAAGGCAACAGTGGACTAGTGATAGAACAATGAAGGTTAAATAGAGTTTCAATTTGCTGCTTCTTGGTAATCATGTGAAATTTATATGATGTGAAATCATGAAATGATGCTCCAGAACGTTTATGATAATACCTTTATTCGCTGAAGTGGTGTTCACCTTTAAAACAATTTTTAACAATATTTCCATCAGTTTCTTAAATTGTAACACCTTGTATATGTGTTCACAGATCATAACAGAATGAATATATTAAACCTAAAAATAGATCATCAAAATGCAACTCAGCAAAAGTGTCTTAGATCAGACTTTTCATCATATTTCAGAAATATGTTAATGATTTTCATACATTTCACTAAGTCATTTAATTTTTTTTTCTTAAACATGAGATTTTTTTGTGAGGGGGGAAAACTTTCTATCCATGGAATTTGTGTCTGTGTCATAGTAGAAGTTGAGTGCCAGTTTCACATGTTTCCCAGTTATTTTGTATAATTGTGGGTCCAACTTTTATTTGTAGTCAATTTCTATTAAAAGAGGCAATTTTTTGTTTATAACTTTTGTTTATAACTTTGTAAGTTGCATTAATACCTGTCAACTATGGAAGACACTTATTAAGTGTGAAACTTTCAATGCCTTGTTGTCCTTGTCAGGTTTTATCAAGAAAGCATATACACTGACTTCAACAATATTCTTGAAATTCCTCCTTTATGAAGAATTCAATTCTTAAAGATGACATACATCAAATTAATGCAGGCAGCTTCTTTTATCCATTTGTACCACCTACATCTGTGTTTTGGCTTTCCTCCGACACAATTTCAATGCTATTTCAGAAAAAAACAAAATGATGCAAGATTGAAGACAAACATTCCATGAATATTGGCTCAACTATGAAATGGGCCTTTCAGCTTCTTTTCACCAGATGGTTTTAGTTAAACAATAAATTGTACAGATAATCTAGACAGTTTTTAAACAACCACCTGACAAAGGAGAAATGTCTGACAAAAGAGAGATGTATATATAGAGAGCGTGTGAGAATTATTACTTCAAGAAATGCCTCAGGGACAGGTTTTCATTAAAAATCAAAGCACTTCAAATCTGTAAGAGGCTTTGCCATATTACAGTTTTTCCCCAAGTCCTTTGTATGAAATCAAAGTAAATTAGAATGGTCGTCTGAATTTTAAGAAAACCAACAACCACTCATTTTCTCTTTTCATAAACGGAGTTTAATGAGTATTTTCAATACAA
This sequence comes from Glandiceps talaboti, assembly GCF_964340395.1. Classification (NCBI taxonomy): domain Eukaryota; kingdom Metazoa; phylum Hemichordata; class Enteropneusta; family Spengelidae; genus Glandiceps; species Glandiceps talaboti. The sequence goes on along the minus strand of NC_135561.1, from coordinate 17,903,768 downwards.
ATGTTGCTAGATTTTAGATGAATTACTTCTTATTTTTGTGAAAACTTATTGCCACAATGGAAACACTTCTCAGCTTTAAAACAGAAACATTGATTTCATTCATAACATTAACATATTTGAGATATTCTATTCGAAAGTCAGAATTGCTTATCTTGATTTTAAAAGAAAACAGTATGGTTACATTTAATTTTGTAAAGATTTGAGTTACATTTCACATGTATAGTTATGAATATTGAGTATTAAAATTGGCATGCATACATGCTTATAATATGTACTAGTATTATTTCAAGGTGTAGGTAATGGTCAGTCCTGTATGAATAGATAAATAGTTGAGAATAATGTTCTGGTTTTCACGGTTCAGCACTGAACATTAACCGAGAGCAGTTCATCAGTGTGTAGTTTCTGTAATGATGACCGTGGCTGTATCACTCTTCAAAATAAAAGAGAAATTTTAGAAAAGTTTTAGGATTGATTGGAACACAAAATGTCAGTGTCTTCTCAGAAATAAAAGGAAAACTGTCGAGTGTTAGAGGTATTATTAAAAGTACAGCCGTTTTGAAAACGATCCATGACTGGTGGAACATTGTCTCATATTCTAACCATTTCAAGTACATGCAGTGGTGTCATCAATTTATTTGACATTTTTATGAATATTAATCAGTCAATGTATGGTACATAACTCATTCAATAATTCATCAATAGTTATTTTTACATACACATATGATAAGGGAGGTTCAATTAAGGACTAGAGTGATTGAATATTGTTATCTTAGGTACAAATTAAAGTAATTTGTGAAAAGCACAGAGAAGAAAGTGGGAGGGGGTATTGTTATTAGTTTTCTAGGTTGTACATGTCAAATCATTTGATATTTATGAAGAGGTGACTGTTGTTTTAAGGTGGGTGGAAAGTATTATATGACTTCATGTCGATGTGTTGGCATTTTCATTATTAATTGGCAGTTTGTACAAATTATGGAACTGATTGTAATTAGTATGACCATTAGAGAGAACAGGGGAAAGAGAATTATTATAGAGACCCATACAGGTACAGATACAGAGAGCTTGTGTATCACTGCCTGTGTAACTTGTCATTTTGGTATTTTGAGCTGTTACCAACTGTATTTGGTATTCAGGAGACGGTGACTAGTTTGAAGAGGAGAAGGCAAGAGAACAAAGGGAAAGAGAATCTCAGTTTATGTGTGGCTGTCTCTGTTTGCAGTCTATCTGTCTGTTGATTTGTCTGTCTATCAGTCTTGTCTGTCCATATGAATATTATCTCAACTGGCAGTTAAGTAGATGTCACAATTTATGAGGCAGTGACTGTTAACAAAAGGAGGGAAAGTGAACAAAGGGATAGAGAGAAAATAATATGTGTTTATGTGTATGATGACTATTGTCATTGGTATTCTGATCAGCTAAGTACCAATCATGTCACAATTTATGGTGGTGATTATTAGATAGTGATAATCGAAATGCTCTATCAACACATTAATCTAGTTCATTTTCCACAAATTCAGGGTTTAATCAGTGACTATGATTATCATGTAAAATGTGATTAACCTTATCAGTAAATTTTATGATTGAAAGTTATGATATAACATATCAGGTTCTAATATAATCATAATATTTCTATATAATCTTTATGGATTTATTTTTTTAAAACTATAACCCACGTTGTATCTGTCTTCTTTTAAAGTGAAAAACGTACTAATATACGAACGTTTTGATCAGATATTCTCTACAATCCTTCAATCTCCGTGGAAATGTAATTATATAAACTGCATGTACTATTCACATCAGTCAATAGTTTCATTGATAAATTGGTATTTTATCCCAATGTTGGTGACAAATAACAATGATCGGGTATTTCATGTGCGTCATCTCTCACTATAGCTGTCAATCAAACAGAATTAAACTCATTTTTTTTCAGCTAGCAAAACATTAATGTATGTGTCGTGGTTTTCAACTTAATTCTTATGTAAACTGTTATGTTAAGTAATGTCAATAAAGTTGCTAAACACAAATGGTCTTTGCCTTTAAGTCTAACACTCACAGGGGACAAAATAGAACAGAGATATAAAGAAACCAAAATATCACATATTGCAAGTCTTAATCCTAAGCGGTATTACCAGGCACTCAAAATTCCTAATTTGAATGAAAAACAGTATTCATTGCATGTAGCAGTAAACTGTATTCATACATATAATTACAAAAAATGCTTTTATCATTGAAAAATATTTTTTAAAGTATATTAAGCATTTGAATGACCATTATCAGCTCAAAATTAGTTTATCAAATTATCCACTCTCATTCATCTCACAATTTTATAAATTAAGCCAAAAATATTATTAATCATATACATGTTGTTTGAGGGGAAGGGTGGATTAGCTTGAGACATTGAAATATTAATCATACTGATATACTCGGCTACATATTCTATTTTAATTGGATAGGAATACATTTACATCTTACACCATATACTTATCATAAACTTATAGAATTCCGTGGTTAAAATCTGAAAATTGTGTTTCAGGTAAAGCTTAAATTTAAAGTACATGGACATTCAAGTGATTCAGGTACTTGTGCTGTCAAATCACGTTGTGACATTTATGTAGTATTCATACAATGCCACTGATCAAGACATACAAATAAAACTAGTAAAATAGGGAAGTGCTTACAGATTTAGGTTATATATACCTTTGAAATATATGTATGGTTACTGACTTGTCCTACTTGCAGTCAATTTACATATTAAATACACCATGGATCCAACTCCATGCCCTTTTCTTCGTACAAGTGAAGGTCAACTTCAAAGATGAAGTCACTGACACTCTATTTTATTATTTCGAACAGGAAATTGTTTTAAGGTAAAATGCACCTCGGGGATGAATTTTATTGAAAGTTAAAGTTCTTAATTAAGATATCTTCAAACTTTGCCATGCATGAAATCTTGTGTCTAGTCTCTTGGAAATAATCAAAGAAATATGGGGGTTTCATCATCTTGTTTTCTAGGAAATTAACAATCTTGTTACAATGTATATTCCCAAAGTGTTTGGCAGCCATATTGAATTCTAAAATGATTAACTTTGACTTCCATTTTAAATATTTGTATGGTGACACCAGACTGTTTTAAATTGGTTTTAACTTACAATGTGTTGGAGTTTCATTAACAAATTAAGGTAATGGCAAAAAGTTTAATGAGTTTATTTCAGAAGTGCATTCTACATTAATTTAATAGTTATCATGAAATTTACTTATATTGAAACTAGAGAGAGTGGAAGACAGAGAAAGACAATATTGCTAGAATGTTGAAAAATCAGTACTGAAACCATATGTTTTTACTAAACACATCAGTTATCTTATTTTTTTGACCGTATGTTTTGATTGATGGGCAATTATTCAATGTAAACAGGGGTCAAGGAAAACAAATTTAAAACGGCATTTACACTACTTTTCACAAAATTTAGATCGTGTTTAAATATACGAGAAGTTAAGTCTTCCTTAACCAGAACAGACACAAGTCATCAGAAAACTGAATCCATTTCTCTGAATTCGCAGTGAATTTCAATTGGAAAGCAATTTTTGCAAACAAGGAATTACCTGATTTTGCTGAATTAGTCTGCAGCATTTACTTGAATGACTCTAGGTAATGAGTTTGGTTTGAAAGTTATATGGACAGTCCACTAATATGAAACCTTAACGGGCTTTAATGAGAGAGTCTAATATCAGAGTGGATTCCTATCCAATCTATATGCCCTCCGACATGTTCACAAATTACCAACAAATATAACCCTAAACAGATTATTGGAGGCCTGTAGCAGAAGCAGCTTAGACTGTGATTAGTTGTGACAGACGGCCATATTAGTCAGATTACAGTTAATATCAATTGTGTACAATATCAAGTACCTTTTGATGATGTATGCATGTGTTGTTCGCAAAACGATTTTCTATTAGAAAGTCATTTCTCTACAATGAAATAAAAATGCATTGAGATTGAAATTGGGGTAGAAAACAGCTAAACAAACTCAAAATTAACCTTCCTTTTTGAAACAGGCCTCAAACAAAGATTCCTATAGAAGCTTCCGTCCACCATTATTTTTAGGCACGTTCTCTTTACAACTACATTGTAATTCTTTCAAATGGTTCTATTCATCAATTTTTTTTTATTTCTCGTTTCTATAGAGAACAGTTCTTTGAAATTAAAGTCTACACTTCGGGGAAGAATAGGTATTATTCATGAAACTGTTTGTGCAGCAAGTGCCGATGCAAAGCCCTTTTCCATACAGCATTTTGTTAACAGGTTCTCAATAAGCAGGCTCCATTACTTCTGTATTTAAAGGACTGTTTTTGAACAAAGTACATGTAGTTGTCTATCTGGAAAAAGCTTTTAACAAAACAATCGGATCACTCTTTTTTGTAATTGTAAGAAATCATATGATAGTAATGAATGTCCTTCAAAAAGTACACAAGTCTATCTGTGTTCTATTCATCCACATTTAGTTCACTCTAGTTTTACCCTTAAAGTTTTTTTGGTTTTTTTCAGGGATACTTCTACATTAAATTGGAACACTCCAATAAAAGTGTTCATTCACTTTAACATTTAATACAGTCTAAAAAATAACTTAGCATGACTAAAATACTTTGACAGAAAACTGCCAAAGACTATAGGGTCTTAACTTGTGTAAGTCTTTAGTCAATAAATTGTTGTATCAATGTCTTATAAAAAGTCTGCCATTAAAGTAAATTAAGTTGCTAATGTCAGCTACATTGCAAATGGTTCTTACATGTTTTAAAAAAATGTGCTTTATATATGGGAATGATCCCCTAAAAATCAAACACTTGTTTTGATTTTTTCTTTTGAATAATCAAGTACAAAATAGTACTTCTACTCGATTTATTTATATGCATAGGAAACCACCCTCCCCCAAGTAACAAACAAACACAGAATTAAGCATTTTTGAGATTTTTTGACACAAAAATATGACTACTTTGACTAGTATAGTTTCACATATTTTAACATTTATGAACTGGATTAACATGTAGATATTATTCATGGTATTTTTCTTCATTCAGCCTAGGAAAATATGTGACCTAAGGGGCCTTGTTACTATGAGTGAAAAATGAGTAATGACAAGCCCCAAAATATTGGCAATTCTGAATGTTGTGAACCGTAGTTCTAGTACTGCAGAACAAATGGCATAGATTCATGTAGTCATGATGTAGAACAAACAAGATATAAATACAATATTTTCAGTTTGAACACATACATGTACAATTTGGTTTGTATGTATAGTACAATACTCAATACACTGTTTGAGGATTTTACATAGTGTTACATTTGTCAAATGAATGGAGACAGAGAGAAAAAGACAGAAAATATTGATCAGACTTCCAGAACTTTAATGCTTGTACATCATAATAAGCCTGTAATGAGTAAAAAAACAACCATACACAATATGTATGTTAGTACTTTGGAGTATTGGAAATGTATTATGAGAACACAGCCAACTGTTACACAATGTACAGTGTAGAATTAACAGCTCAGTATAACGAAAGACGGAAAATGTGCCTCGAAGCAACGAGAGCTAGGCTTTTATTGAATCATGCAATCAACCAATAGTAGTTATTGATTAAGGGGTTTATTTTCTTTAATGTTCTTAGTGTAGTTGTGATGGAATAAGTAACAGTCTCTGTCAATCATCTTTGCAATGGACTGTACTTAAAGTTAACAATGTCTGGTGTGTACATGTGTCTTCCAGACTAGACAGAGGAACAAAATGCATATATGTCACCTTGGTCACAGTCAATCGATAGCCAGTGTTTACGCTTTCAAAATTGTGCTATCACTGTGTGTTTTACACATTGCAATATCATGAAACAGGAGGGGTATGACAGTTTACTGAATGTTTTCGTAAATTTTGATCGCAACATTAAATACATACAGTGCTCTGAAAGTTATACCAAACACTTGCAACATTGTCGCAGCAACGTCAGGTGTTCACAAAAACCCAATTCTTGCAACAGTTCATCTTAACATGACAATCTTTATTCTTGTGACTTTGGGACAAAAGCTGCTGTTCTTGCAACATTGTTCCAGAAATTCACATTCGTGCCACATTGTAACAACCCCCACTTAGTCGTGTAATACCGTAAAATACCTCATTTTTGTGACATTGAAACAGAAACCACACTTTTGCAGCATTGTAACAGATACTGCTCATTCTGGCAACGCTGTTAGTAGCAGAAATGTATCATTCTTGCAACAATCTAACAAACTCCTATGCATGCTACATTGCAATATTTTCTTTCCTTCACACAGACACTACAAATCAAATCTGCATCATTATTATATTCACAGGGATGCATGTGAACAGTAAAATAATCCTTAAATGTGACAGTATACTTCTCAATTATTTGCAGATAGGTTTTCCATGTTTTTGTTATTTAATAGAAAGTTACACACTATTATACCAGCCATGTTTTAAAATTTGAAGTGATATTATCACTGCAACTAGATCTATCCAAATTCTCCGCGAATGAACCCTAAAATGCATAATTATATTTAAAATATGATCAGCCAATGGCATGAGTCTTGATATAATCATCAATACAACCAATCAAGACAATGACACAGCTGTTATATGCTACATGTACCTTTAATTAGCAAACATTTAATCACAATGTGTATGATATGAATTCACTCTCAAATGGGGTTTTCATCTTCTGATATTCAACCATCAATGTAACGCCTCTTCAATGATGAGTACGACCATTTCTTAATAACTTATTTGGGCCACCCCTCCCCCAGTAAATAGGCACTAAAAGAAAAGAAAACTAATCATGTGACAAAAAGGTCATTACACCTGATTTGGGAGGTCCTGAAGGTCAAGATGAATTTCTTGTTCCTCATTTCCATGTATTTCTTACATTTCTTATTTTTTATATTTAATATTTTTTTAAATATTTTTTAAATTTATTTTTGAATATTTTTTATTTTTATTACAAGTATATTGAAGACAAAAGAAAGGGTACCATTGATAATTTTTTCTTCAATATTATCACACACTAAATTTCTAATATGCTAGTTCACAACGCCTTCAGCAAGACTTGATTAAAATCTAAGTTAGCAACCTGCAGTTGTTGTCACCATAGCAACACTGTCATAGTAGTGCATCTACTCTCTACCTGATGAGCATATATATATAACTTGACTATGAAGCAAATCGGTATCTTCCTGTCTCTTGACAAATTTGCATGATAATGAATGGATGATGCAGAAGATCGTTGCTAAGAAACAGGTAAAAGTGATGCTAGGGATTAACTGTATCATATGGAGCTGTCAGCCACAGAACAGGGCTCCCTCATTTCCAGATTGCACCTATACCTCATCAGCAGTTCTTTGATAACGGAAAATTGATTTCCCAAGTAGAATTAAGGGATGCTGTGAAGTGTGGACAGTGTCATTGTTTATCACAATAGCACACCATACAGATACTATCTATTTAACTATTGGCTACTTTTTAAACAACTCCAAATGGGATCTGCATCTTATTGAAAACACTAAAAGCTGTGAACACTTTTCCATTAGTTGACTTATGTGCCATTTTCAGGGGGCCCCCTCTGGGAGACAATTGTGAATTAATTGCATGTGTGAACAGCTCGAGGTGACACTGAAAAGCCTGCAAATATAGGGCAACCTCACAGGCATTCACTTTATGAATTGAATTTTGTTCGACGTCTAGTACGAGTCACATGAGTAATAACTTTCATATTTTTCTCTCCTGTATGGTGCATTTGTTCCCTGCATTGATTTAGGTCTGTATATATTCTAAAAGTTGATATTTTGTTGTTTTAGATTTTAAATTTTAAAAACATGAGTGACACTAAAATGATAATCATTGAACTAAAAAAAGTAATTCTTTTAGTCCTGTGTTGCCATGGTGATAACATGTGTTACCAATATACAGTTAATAACACAGGCTGTTAAGAATTAGAATTGATGTAGAATTATGCTTTAATAGTCTGGGCAGTTTTACCTCAGAAAAAGCCTTCCTTTTATGACATGTTTGAAACTTTTCACTATTTGAACTGTACATCCCGGAAGGAAACAAAGAAGGCACTTGACTTTTTCTCTTGTTGTAACTTTTCCACATCAAAAATTGTAAGGAAGACACCATGTTGTCTGTGTGTGTATGTACATGTGTGTACATTTGTGTGTTTGTTTGTTTGTTTGTTTGTGTCTTTAACAATGGCACTAGGTGTTCTTTTGAAGTTGTTAACTTTACCATGTTAAAAACTGTAAGGAATTCAATACACCAGGTTGTCTATATGTGTGTGCATGTATACAGTGTACATGTGTGTGTTTATCTGTGTGTCACATTATACCTGTGTCAGATAAAAAAGGATGGAGAATAAACTCAGGTTTTTCTTTCACAAAGGTTGTTCTTTCCACGTCAACAACTTTTAAGGAATACACCAAGCTGTTTACATGTCAGTACATGCATGATATGTGTGTGTCTGTGTTTGCATGTATATTCCGTGTATTGTCTGCAAATATATTGTGACTTTTTTAATTTCAAACTGAGAAAATGTAATTTGATAACGGAATATTCATTTTGCACTGTTTGTCACAGGAAATTACTAAGGTCATATCCATTTTGTTGTAACTTATCGTCTAGTAAACAGTATTACATTAGTACTTGATGGCTGAGTAGGTAGAAGTGTCTGTAAATCTTAGCAGATCTCAATACTACATAAATCATCATCATCAACAACATATGAATTATTATACTAAAACATGTCATCATTGTGTTTGACACTGTCAAACATATTAAGTGCTGGTAGCCAGTGTCCTAGCACTAGAATAACTACACTTATACATGTAGTTAGCATGAAAGTACGTTTAATTTTTAATGTCAATGAATTAATATTAATTAATTAGATCTTTGTTAGTTCATAGATGCATGTGGGCTTCCATATACATGTACTCTGTAACAAGAACTTAGTATCAATGTGCTGCATGCTCCATGTGGGGGGGGGGGTGCTCCATGTTGGGGGAGGGGGGTCCAAGATGGTATAATATAAGTTTAATATCATATATCTTAAAACAAGAAAATATCGCAATCTGTCATAGTATAATAATGTTGGTTTTTATGCAGCGCTTTCCCACTCTGTGCTCAGTTATTACCCCGGGCACAGATCTATCATGACACAATGGCCCTTTATACTTCCTCAACTCCCTGGGGAGTGTACAATCCACTTCAGCGTCTATAAGCACATAGGATTAAAGTATTCACATTGCAACCCCTATTATACCTGGTCCCCAATTATACAGCTGGGTTGACTGAGGCACAATCATGGTTCATATCTTGCGCAGGACTTTAGCCGTTCAGAAACAAACAGCAGCGATGAGGCTCGAATGAGTATTAGCAAATTAAGGTAGACATGTGCTTTAGGGACCAATGTCAAAGTTCTTCAATTCACTCCAAATTTTTCAACATAAAAGCTCCTTCTTGGTCACGTGATGAAAGAAATTTATGGGTTTCATACTTGTCGTCAACGAAATTGACAGACAATCTGTTGTTTTCCCATAAAGACACTCATGTTACAGTTAGTGTTTGCAGTATGTCAAAAAAATATTCATTTAAAAAGTATTCCGAGATTGTTTTTTTTAATAGTATATAGCTAATAATCTCTCATCAAGAAGATGCATTGCCAGCTGTGTGTAGAGACTATCTACGTGCTTATTCCACTCAATTCAAGTGGTCCAAATGAATTTAGTTTGATAGATTTGCCATAATTTTCACGTTTTTATCCTGATTTGACATAATACAGTCCTATTACATATAATCTGTGCATTCGCTACGTATAGCCTTTCTGTTTCCCATCAAATCAATCATATACTCCATGGGAAATAAACACGTATTCACTGGAAATCACGTAATACAGTCACATGACCTGGTAGGTTACATATGCCTGTTAATTTAGTACCCCTGGAACGAATTCCAGGGAATGTTTTCAAATGAAAATGAAAGCATGAAACTTTTCATGAGAGTTTTTATGCCAGCAAGATATCTTCTTCTCTCAGGTTCCCATGGCAATAGCGAGAACATTCCTTAAACTATTCTTACAAGGTGAAGTAGATGAGAAAAACTTTATATGATATCACATTTGATGTCACTATGTTGTTATTTTGTTTGATTCCAATGACTTTATGAAAACACAGTTTTGTGAATCTAACTTCTCTCCTACTGTAATTCTTTATGACACAAAATTTACTAGTACAGAACAATGTTTAGATCCAGACTGTGTCCTAATAACAGATATCATAGTTGTTACAAGTTTGCATCGTGTTTGTTGGAAGGTTGCAGCAACCTTTAATTTAAGGTGATGAAGGTGGGCCAGATTGTCGATCATGTTGTTGTTATAGTAACTTACATAATACCTGCAAAATACATAATAGTGCAAAAGGTCGAACTTAAGTGGGGAGTGTATGTATATGCAGGAATGTGTGGGAAGTTGTAACTATAATGCAAAATGGAACATGGACTTCCGTACAGTGCATGCGCAGCTGATTAAGCAAATATTACTGTTTTCAAACTTACACAAAGGTGCATATTCTGTGGCTTAATAACTCTTGGTTTATATTATTACAATGTAGTGTCATTGATCTTTCTAGAAAGTGTGTTCATTGTAATTTTACTGTTGCCCTCACAATGTTGCAGATGTGAATTAAATTCTGAACAACTTGGCAAATTCACCCAAAATGATATTTACATATAAATATGTATATAGCTACGCACTAAATAAATCTCTTTGGCAAGTATTCTGTGATGGTTGATGACTCACCTTTGCAATGGTAATATGACTTTGTCAAGAATTATGTTAAATAAAAGAATGAAAGCAGGTGAAATGGTTAGTCATGTTAAGATGTATGTTAGATACAAGAAATGAACACAGGTGAAATGGTTAGTTATGTTAAGATGTATGTTAGATACATGTCATGTACATGTACATGTACAAGAATAAAAGCAGGGGAAATGGTTTGTTATGTTAAGATGTATGTTAGATACAAGAATGAAAACAGGGGAAATGGTTAGTTATGTTAAGATGTATGTTAGATACAAGAATGAACACAGGTGAAATGGTTAGTTATGTTAAGATGTATGTTAGATACATGTCATGTACATGTACAAGAATAAAAGCAGGGGAAATGGTTTGTTATGTTAAGATCTATGTTAGATACAAGAATGAAAACAGGTGAAATGGTTAGTTATGTTAAGATGTATGTTAAATACAAGAATGAAAACAGGGGAAATGGTTAGTTATATGTTTTAATGTCATTGTAGCAATCCTGTTATTCTAAAAAGTAAAGCAATCTGCAAACCATTCATTCATCTGTTCTTGACTACCATACAGTAATGTAGTACAAACTTGTTTGTATTCCCAAAGGCTAGTAGGAAAATTGATGAGGATGCAAGAGATGTTGTTGCTAGGAAACCAGGCTATCATCCCTCTAGTCGTTGTGTGTGTGTGTGATGAGCTTGAAAGACAAGGGATCATTTTCTCCATTAGTGGATAGTATCAATGCATAGTAGCTGGAGGCCTGTTTTCTTACTTGTACATCTAGATATATTTACTAAAATGGATAACCTTCCACTATGGCATTCAAACATTACCTTGTTTCATCTCGTATCACGTACGTTTGAAATTATTACATTTTGGGGACCAGCTTATAGTTACAATTGTCTAAAAATGGTTTATAGCCTTTTTAAAATTAAAAATACACAAGTATGGTTACTGTAGTAGTAGAGTTATAATTTGAATAATTTACTGATCTGAAGATGCTCTGTGAACAGAATTTTTGAGTGGAGGTTTTTTAGGGCAATCCAGCCTTTGTGATTTTTTTTCTGATTAATGCATCCATTGTACATCAGGAATATTCAAAAATGTTAATCTTATTTACATAAAATTACCTTTAATTTGAACCCAATCTCGTGTAAATCAAACTGTATTATCATCTCTTATGATAATGATATTCATGTAAGTGAATTCAATTTTTTGCTTTCTTGAACATGAAATAAACATCACTGTCCTATGGTGAAATTTTCACCGTGATATTAATTATAAAAGGTATCAGCATGTATTCAGATGGTAATATGAATTAGGTTGTACCTATAACGAATAGTGATCAATGTTTTGGGGCTGGGAATCCCGATAACAGGAAGGTGAAATATGGTAAAATTGGCATAGCTTCCTATATATTATGTTATATTTGTAGGGTACACTGGTAAAATAACTGCAAAACTCAGGTAGATTTTACCCACTTACCAACCTTAAAAACACTGGTGATTTAATAGTGAATAATTATCCCCATTAATTGCCTTTTACTAATTTCTTTAAAAGGTGTATTAAGTTGTACAAACAGGTTTCAGTTTTTACGATTCAAATTGTATAAATCAACCCATAGGAAGTGTGGAATATGAAGATAATCTCAAATTTATTGAAGATGATAATTAGATAAGAGACATTTTAATTCTTAGATTTATTGGTAAATTATAGCAGTGACATAAAGACAAACATAGTTGACATGATGGCATATTCCTTTGCTGTCTGATCATCACTCTAGTGGGACAGTTCATTACCCTAAGGAGAGTTCTGAAGGCTAGCTGTACTAATATGTAATAAGCTGGTAATAACAATGTAGGGTCTAATAACATGAAGGTTACTTTTCACATAACTACCAAAGATGCACTAATAATGTGATCATAAAGTGTAGGCAACCTTCTCAAATCACATGATATCCTTTTCTTTTTAAGTGGAGCATCGAACACTGCTTCACTTTTCATGATTTTTTACTTAGTGTTAAGTTTGGTACTATTTTAATGAATCCTCGTTGTAACAGAAACAGAAAATCCAGTGATATATTAGTGTGAAACTGAAATATTGTTCAGTTTATTAAATTTGTTCAGTTTATTAAATGGCGTATACAGTTTGAAGCTGAAATATTGTTCAGTTTAATAAATGGCGTATTTTTAATTTTGAAAGTTTATTAAATTGTTCACTTTATTAAATGTATACAGTATGAAGCTGAAATATTGTTCATTTGATTGCAAACATACATGTAGTAACACGGAGCACTAAAAAAGCATGAATTTCCAACTTGTTAACAACTGGCCCACTTTTCCAAGGAAGCTTAGATTCAATATATTATGTCCTTGGCACAAAATGTATGCCATTATTTTGCTGGTGTTTTCTCAATATTTCATTTCGGATTAAGATATGTCACAATGACATGAATGAGGGCATATTTTTATGAAGTTTCAAGAGTTACATACATACATACATTCATTGAAATCAAAGTTTTTGAGTGCATGTGTCCATGAGGATATTATTCCGGCTAAATAAGCTTGATTTACAGGATACACACATATATATATACATGATGTACATATGGGATTGTACTCAGAATACAGTGATAAATTAATGTTCTTAAATTTATTCCATAATCCCTGAGTGATAACTGGTATAATTTATGTACACTAAGTAACAGCTGGGTATTTCAAGTGTGTGCCAGTACTAAAACACTAGTTGAGTACATGCTATTGGTCATTGCGCTCATGAGTACATGCTATTGGTCATTGCACTCATAAGTACATGCTATTGGTCATTGCACTCATAAATACATGCTATTGGTCATTGCACTCATAAGTACATGCTATTGGTCATTGCATTCATAAGTACATGCTATTGGTCATTGCACTCATAAGTACATGCTATTGGTCATTGCATTCATAAGTAAATGCCATTGGTCATTGCATTCATAAGTACATGCTATTGGTCATTGCACTCATAAGTACATGCTATTGGTCATTGCATTCATAAGTATATACCATTGGTCATTGCATTCATAAGTATATACCATTGGTCATTGCATTCATAAGTACATGCTATTGGTCATTGCACTCATAAGTACATGCTATTGGTCATTGCATTCATAAGTATATACCATTGGTCATTGCATTCATAAGTACATGCTATTGGTCATTGCACTCATAAGTACATGCTATTGGTCATTGCATTCATAAGTATATACCATTGGTCATTGCATTCATAAGTACATGCTATTGGTCATTGCACTCATAAGTACATGCTATTGGTCATTGCATTCATAAATACATGCTATTGGTCATTGCATTCATAAGTACATGCTATTGGTCATTGCATTCATAAGTACATGCTATTGGTCATTGCATTCATAAGTACATGCTATTGGTCATTGCACTCATGAGTACATGCTATTGGTCATTGCATTCATAAGTACATGCTATTGGTCATTGCACTCATGAGTACATGCTATTGGTCATTGCACTCATAAGTACATGCTATTGGTCATTGCACTCATAAATACATGCTATTGGTCATTGCACTCATAAGTACATGCTGTTGGTCATTGCATTCATAAGTATATACCATTGGTCATTGCATTCATAAGTATATACCATTGGGCTTTACACTCATAAGAGTTCATGCAGTTGTGTTTTCCACATGACCAGTGTTGCATACTAGACAATTGCAAAATGATAGGAAACGTGATATCATGAATTGAATTAATGAGGCAGTTGAAGATTAGTGGACACAAACCAGCACACCTATTACAACCTATCTATCTTCTTTTCTTTTTTTGCTTTGTTTTTAAGCGGGACAGGACATTACAAACTTCAATAAATAGTTTGTTCATTTCATTATTTGCAGTGCCACAGGTAGCTTCAAGACTGAAACTTACGAGTTGACATGGAAGCTATACCTGTGGCATTGAAAATGATGACATGAACAAACTATTTATTGAAGTTTCTGATGCCCTGTCTCACTCATACCTGTTAATAAGTACATCATACATGTAAGCATTACAAGGCTTCATGTTCTACCTGGTACTACACCAACTTTAAGGCTTCACATGATTTCCCTCACTTAATTGTGTATCACATTACATGGTAGATATAACTGAACTCATGGTGACATTCTACTAGCATTCACACTTGGGACAGCCAACAAATGAACAATTAATATACCCCTCTATTAGCTATATGGACCAAGCATGTCTTACCGGTATGTAGGTAAATTAAAATTAAAAAAAAATATTAATCTTTATGACTGTATCTAGATAAAGTATATTCTTGAACTATGTTTTGATAAAAGGTGATAGATTATATTTGATCTGCAGTGGCAATTGTTATAAAGAAAGTTTTACATTCATCGTGTTTTTTTCACGGTAATCATCTCTTTGATTTGAACTTATTTGTGTATATAATATAATTATATGTTTAATTGTGACCTACCAATGACATTTATAATCACCAGTAAAAACTATTAATCTTGCTTTCTGGAGAGTGTATTTATCTTTGATGACTACCCTCAGTCTCGTGAAAGTGAATAACTTGAAAAAGTATTAATGATATGAATTTTTTCAAGTTGGTATTCATGATAAAATACACAACCAGTGTCAATATATGGGTGTCCAGTTTTAAAGGGTTAAGGGGCCATGTCACTACACATTGAAGACAATTAGTGGGATAGGCCATAGACAAGTATTGTCTAGCCAAAAATGTACCAATGCAAACTTTACTTAAGAAAAGAAATTTGGAAAATAAAAGTGATTGTGAATTGCAAATGTTTTAAAATTATGTTTACAGCACTGCACAACCAATGATGTAATGCACATTGTTGTGACTCATATAGAACAATCAGGATATATAAATTCTGTAGTTTCTGTTTGAATGTGTACAATTTGCTTGATACATTTACTAGTATGTAGTCTTACATAGAGAGTGATGACATGACAGACAGCATAAACCTTATCCTGACCTCTCTTTGAAAAGTCACTGACCCAAATTTATGGTTACTTCTTTAATCAATACCTATCCTCTCCAAATACTAATTTGTCAGTGATTATCAGGTTTTTCACAAATTGGCCGTGTCAGGGATTTAGATCACTTAAGACTCCATGGCTGAAAGGTTTGAACTATAGTAGACATTTGCCGTCATTTTTCTACATTGCAAGCTCAGTCCTCATTCGGTAAGAGTTCTCAGCTCAGCAAGAGGCTTTGTTGTTAACTATCTATCCATGTACTTAGTGTCAGGGGTTAATAACTCTACAGACAGTGACATTTATTGGCAGTCCTAATAGTTGACTTACTGATGGCATTTGATCTCATATATATCCCAACTCTGACCACGGGTCAGCTACTGAACTGCAATTTAAGATTCAGCATTAACCTTTCTAACTGTTCTGTCTGGCAGATTTAAATGTTAACAAAGACAACAGTTCACAGTAGTTAATAATCTTATGACAGATTGGTATACATGCATATGTGTGTCTGTCTAAGTGGGAAAATTGCTTGCTGTGAAGTTAAGACTGAAGACATCTGGACAGTACAGTAACAGCGGGACTGTGATGTGTGTGTGTGTGCATGCACACACATATATGTATACATGTATGTGTGTGTGTGTGTGTTTTCTCTACTTAAGATCTAAAAATATGTTGACATTTCTTTCTACTTCTTGTGATATCTTATGCAACATTTACATAATGTAACATTTAACATTTTTAGTTTGTGAAATGTAATTTGAAAGATGTTCAAAGTCCAAGGACATGTTTCAAATCATATTTCAGTCTTAAAACCACTTTGACAGTCACATTAAAATTACATGTCAGTTTATTCATGATTTGCATGATTATGTGTGTTATGCTTTTTAATGCCACAGTGAGTTGATAGTATAGCAGAGTGAGCTAGTCTTTGAATAATCAGTGGAGTTTGTAATATGTTATTTACATGTAATTTGGTCTTTTGAAGTTTTGTAGTTACGTTAAATTTGAATCAAACTTCTCAGAAGCCACTGTGGTTCAATTATGGTCAAAGATTCGTGTTTGTATGCACTTAGTACAGAATCTTCGTATAAAATACACTGTGCAGAATGAAAAGTTGATGTTCCATATATTAGCAACTATTTGATGAGGTTTTATGATTGTAATCCTGATAAATAGGACACACATTTAACAGCTTTCTATCTTGTTGAGAATCTGATCAGACAGATGTTTTAGAGTACCAACTACTTAGCTTACATGAAAATGTACTTTTGTTGTAACAATCCCTACAGTTTATGTCGATTCTAATTTTTGTTGACCTATTTCTAAAATCTTAAATTTCTATTAAACTGGACATTATTCCACTCTGATTGAAATGTGAACGAACAAACTTAAAAGAGTAAATTAATGTAAATGTAGGGATGTTTGAAATTAAGAGTGTGATCTGTTTAAATTTCTGGTTTGTATTTTGAAACGATTAATTCATGCTATTATTTCAAACACCCTCACACCCCCTTCATCATGCAGCTGAATACAATCATGTTAATGGAGGTTTTATATCACATAGCTTGCAGCTGTGACTGTTGAATGACATACAGCCAATAAATTGAAGTGACTGTTATATATTCTGTACTTTTTGATGTAGCAATCGTGTGCTAGATGGAAAAGGAGTAGTTGTGGTGCTTATATTGTCAAATCAAATCAAAGTCATTCTAATGGAATGTTCACAAACCTTGTAGCTGTGACTGATATCATCGTTATTCTGATCCAATCACCTTATCTTGATAACTACTACTGAAAATTCTATGAAATCTGTGTTGGTGTTTTAACCAACAAGATCGACTCAATTTTTTTTTTAATTTGAGCAAATGCCATAAGTTAGTAAATCGTAAAAAAAAATTAGGATAAAATTAATAATATATTAAAAATGAACATATACAAATAAATTTTTTTAAAAGCATTATAAAATGCTTAAAAGCCAATGCACATATTAGTTGTTGTTTTTTGGGTGTTTTTTTTTTTTTTTTTTTTTTTTGGGGGGGGGGGTGTTGTGAAATAATCAGGAGAATTTTAACCTCAGTTATGCAGTTTATGATATTACTTGCATATGTCTAAATGATATTCCAAATTAGTGTGTAGTAATTACAACCAATTTCACATAACCTTGCTAAAACTGTATGTCACAAATGTATTTTATGCCTTATGACACTCTTCAGACAAGCTGTCTCATTACAAAGTATTAAAAACAACATGCCAGTAATTGTGATACGCTGCCTGACCCATTGCAGTAGACCACATGTACATAAAGCGTAGTAGCATGTATACATTTTCTCAGACTTTAACAACTTCAGTGGTGACAATGTGTTGCAGTAGCTTGTATTCTGTTTGTAAAGAGTCAGCATTTCTGATGCTTTGTCTTTACCTACCAATATTGTATGAAGCAAGATAAAAATACATTTTGTGGCACAGTTTCAGCAAGCCCAATAGATGAAATTTGCTCTATGTAACAATTTATCATGTGTGTTTTTAAGTAGATGTAGTGATCTGTGTTTTTTATGTTACAAACCAAACAGAGATAGTACAGGAAATAAAGTTATTACCAGATTTCTCTGTCATAGCATCTGTATTGTATTTCTGATTCTAAAATATGAGGGCTCACATCATTCCGTGGTAAAAAGATATCTGAAATGTGAATGTCACTTTAATCGCTATGAAGGTATGTGAAATTAAACTTTAATGAGATATGCCATTTAAACCTCAACTCTGGCACTGTGAAATTCATAGCACTATTTTGATGGGTAGGATAAGTAATGTAATTACATAGATTAAAAATTATGAATAATTAAAAAGATATTGGTATCAATTGTTGTCCATAATGCATATCTGAAAAGTCAAACTCCAAAGTTTGAATAAAAAATGATCCTGTTGGGGATTAAACGTCATGTATAGACTTATACCTAAAAGAAGATAAAGAAACCAAGGTTATTGCTGATTCTAGATATTGCCATAAGGCATAGTCAAAGGCACAGCCGAAGACACCGACATAAGCACTATGTATGGTAAGACATCATACTTGTGAGTTTAAGCATTGGCTTATCTCTTTCTTGAAAATTAAGGTCTGATACGGTAAAGTACTTAGATTTCGGATTTCTTGCATGAAAAAGATCATTATAGTGAGTCTTGATAGTCAATCTGAGTATGTCAAAGCCATCAGCTGCGTATACTGATGCCCAATCAGGAGTAGCATTATACTGTTATCGTTTTTCTCTATCTCTCAAATGAACTCTCACGCATCACACAAATCCAGCAGTAGACACCTCAGGAAAATTTGTGGGTGTCCCTTGGGGTATTTTTGCATTTTCTTATCAAATATATATCTTAGCTCTGCTTACCTTCAAGCAGCCATGAAAAAAGACTTCAGAGGTTTATATAGATTAGGTATCAAGTGTACCCTTCATCACTGTCACTGTTTATCAAAATTTAGACAGGGACACAGCAGCTTTGGATCATTTTACAGGAATCTGTCCTCACATTATATCAAGACAAGAAAAGTTTTAAGGGATGTTCAATTACCTAGTACTACATACTCAGTAGTATTTATAGAATTCCAATGCAATGAATAGATAATGATATGCGAAGTAGTACACTTATGTGTATTTTTACACTTAAGGTATCTAACTTGGACTTCTTTCAAAGTTTGCCCTTATCTGTTGTCACTTGAGACAAGACAACTGTTAAGGGATGTTTAATTACCAAGAATGCACTATTTTGTACTTTTCAACACACTTAGTAGTATATCAACACAGTGGACAGATAATAATCTGCAAAGTAGTAAATTTCATGAAAATTCTTAAGCCACACTCAGCTTATTTACCGGGATATATTTACAGCAATCTGTTATCGAGATAAGAGAACTTTTAATGGGGTGTTTCATTTCATTTGCATTTTATGACGTACTCTGTTTAAAAGATATAAACATGACAGAAAGATACTGATTGACATGCAAAATAGTACATTCCATGAATTTGGTTTTTTGACAACAGTTCCCAAACTTTGCAATGTGTATAATGATCAACAAAATGGATAGATGTAACTCTCAACTTTAGTATTACATATTTTTTATGCGAATGGAGTTTTATTTAATTTAATTTATTCAAGCATTCAAGAAACTGTCTATTTGAATATTTTATTGTGTTGAATGGTCTGTATACTGTATAAAACTGGAAATAAATGATTTTAGGATCATTTAAAGTCATCTGTTGTTACATATATATGGTATTCATTAGGGCAAACTTTGAATTTCAATTATAAATATACAATTTTAAAACCTTGATGCCAACTCTCTTTGAATAGTATATGGATGTAAATCGTGATGTTCATTGAGGAAGACTAATATATTTACAACACAAGGCCATCAATACAGGCATCAGACACATTCATAGTCATCATCTTCAGAGTAGGAATCTCAGGAATGGGAATTGTACATCTTTATCCGTTCATGCATGAGCTGAATATCTACTTAAAGTTGAGATATATTGTGTTCATTTCCACATTTATATCATCCAGCATAAAGTAAGAAAACGTGTATCCAATTATAAATAATGGATATCATTGTATGTGTGATTGCTATTACACTAATAGACAGCAGGTGATACCAGTATGGTCTTAATACATCCCATCCAATCAGATTGGCATGTTTTTTAAAGGTTAAATGTGTGTTATAATGCCCTGATCTTATATATTATATAAACGTATGATATAATGTCAGATTTTTTATACATGAGAGATATGCCGGTGTTGTATATAAAACAGGATCACCCAGTGTTTAACCCTTTAATGACTGGGTTTCAAGTATGAAACTACACCTGTACCCTGAAAACAGGGAGCTAGATTGTAAAGGGTTATGAATTGAAATATTCCAAGTTATAATGCAAATTACTGCATTTTTGCGTTGATTTATAATGTGAAATTTACAAGTCAATATTAGTTGTCTGGTAGAATGGATATATAATTTTTCATGTATTCCAGTGTCAATCTCATGTTGATGACTCCTATCTATTCAAGTGGAGTGATGGGCAGGATACTCTTCTATATAAACACAACACTGTGATCTGTTATCCTTTGGTTGAATGCATGCCATGGCTGTTTATTTTAGCCTGGCAACTTATCTATAAGATTGTTGTGTATAGTTTGTTCTGAATAACACATACAAAGTATGTGTAACAGCTGTGAATACTGAAAGTAACTATAAACAAACGCTTTTAACATGGATAGTACACATAATGTATTATGCGTGATGCTGATAGTCAGTCATATGGCACAAGCTATTCTGTTCTATACAAACAACCACTTTGTGATATGTGTAACAGCAAATATGGATCATATTACTGATGATTTTCATACAGGTTAAATTATGGTTAGAATACCACAATTTGATGCATATGAGAAAACAATGTGGTTCACACAAAGGGCATCAATTTTTCATTAAAATTTATGCAATTTAATATATTTCCTTGTCGTTGGTGGTCTCATGAAGATAATAAATTTTTAAGACAATTTTTAACTGCCAATGTACACTGATATTATCTAATGTCCGTGGATAGTTTTATTAGTTATGCTCATCACATACACTGAGTCCTTGGGAATAAAAAATTTACAACATGAAAATACTTTATCTGTTTTCGAACACAGACATATAAATGTTGGAATGTCATCAAGTGGTTTTGATTACAGCTCACACTAAACATGGCTAAAATGACTTGGTTATGTTTTACTTCCATGGCTATGTTACATTCATAAAGATATACACAGTTTGAATTTCCAAACCTTTTTCAGCAGATATTTGAATTGCTGTTTCCACAGCTTCATGTCATGATGGCAAGTTGTTGTGGTTTGTTTGTTTGTTGTTTGTTTCTTTATAAAGTGTCCTATGTGGACTTGTCAAATTGTAAATACAGTTCGAGGTACAGTTTACAAAAAAAGAGTCACATTACATCTAGTCCTCTTATAAGTCACGAAGTATACAAAATTAAATAAATTTATATTAAATAAGTAAATAGTTGTCACGTGTCTCAATTCTAGATTGTGGTATGGAAGCCTCATGCCGAAATTTTGCAGTATCAATATGAAAATTTGTCATTAAATGTTGTAATTTCTCATGTGTATTCACATGATTTAAGTTCAGCATTAAAGTTGTTATTTTGTCTAACAATAATTTCCTAAAGTCCATGTATAAAAGTGGTGTACTTCATCTTCTGATAAATTTTGGCAAAAGACACATTTCCTGTCTATGACTTTAAGACCACAGAATGTGTTAGTATAGAGGCATACTGATTGATTTGGTGATCGAAGTATGTATATTGTAGTGTTGTCATTTTAATGGAGACATATCCAACACTTCATGAGTATTATGTGTTAATACTTTCATTCTCTGTCGACATCTGGAAAACAGTTCTTCATTCACGACTATATTGCATAAACCATATTTTACAACTCTGGTAATCGAGCCTTCAGTTCACTATTAAAGATTGGCGCAACTAAATCTATTGTCCTTCTTTACAAAAGTGAGTGATAGTAGTTCCTCTGTTGTGCAATTCTAATCACCCTGTGATTAAGGTTATGTAAACATTGGAAGTCCCAAAACGATACACTGCAAGTTAATGGAACTCAGTCAATAAAACTCTGTTACATCTCCCTACTGAGACTATAATGAAACCAATGTCTATTCAGTAGGTTATCACTATATAACATGTTGCCATAACAATTTTGGTTATACAAATACATGTGTCATTCCTGCTAACTACACAGAGCCACAATGTTTGATTTAGGTTCATATTTGGGGACTAAATAATAATTGACTTTATAGGTTGACATATATAATATGATTCAGAATTTTAAGGGACATATTTATCTATTTTTTCTTTGTTTTGTTACGTCTCAATTAAGCCATGATGAAACTTCATTTTCAAAGACAATCACCAATGATATATGCTTTATCTGCTATGTGAAAAAAAACAAATGATAATATACTTTGAACATTGAGGGCGCTAAGCACCTTGAAATGGCGTGGCAAACGAGATCATTATGGGTACATTAAATCAAAGTTCACTGTACAATTCAATATTTAGTGAATGTTTACCCTATTGTTGGTTCAGCATTTTATAAGTAAACTAGTAACAATTTTGAACTCATTGCCTTTTTTTCACAGGGAAAAGTATATTGTTGAAAAGAATACTAAATCAAATTATTTCTTCTCATTTATTTATAGATTTTTGGTGATTTTTGGGTGCCTTGTATTGAGTGTTTTTGCTACCATTCGTAATTATTATGATATCTGTAATTCGGTGCTCTTTTGGTTGGTAAGTATAGTTCTTCATGATCAGTAATTTGAAGTTAATCTCTACAAACAGCACAAATGTAGAAAGTATCATCCACTGATAATCAATACAATTGATGCAATACAATACATTAAAGTAGGAGTCATTATGTTAATGAACATTTACAGTAATCTTGACTATCCTGAATAGTGCATCATGGGAAATAAGAATCGGTCAGTTTTGTAATGCAGTCTTAGTAATAGTAAAGTTACCTATATTGGAATCTAGTTTTTGAAGTGATATGTAGCTGTCATCCAAATCACTCAGATATCATATGCCATTTGGTCAGGTGACCTCCTAGTGGAATCACCGGACAGTTAGCCTCTTGTGAAAAATCTTGTTATATTGTTTGCAATCATAATTAATCTGGTCATGGTTACCCTGATCATTGTTTATTTTATTGATGGCTTCAGATTAGGTATTGCATTCACTACAAACAAGCCCATAGTCCTTTGCATCTGAGCATACTCAGTCTGGATTGCAAGTTTCCTATTGTTCATAGTCATAATGAGAAGTTTGAAGTGGCCATATGGATGAGAATTGGGTATTTATTTTGGATTTTGGATTTATGAAACAATTTTATCATGGCTTCCTACTTGAAAAATCAAAGTGAAACAACATAGACCAAGTCTGTGTTTGTAAAGCAATACATATCAAAAATCTATTTAAAAAAAATGTGTCAAAAACTTTGTTATTGTACATACAATATCAAACATTTTACACACTTATCGGTCGTTTGCAATTTATTAAGTTACAAACAAGGACTTGGCATATGTTGTTTTTATGTTGATTTTTCAAGTAGGAAGCCATGAGAAAATTGTTTTATAAAAATAAATGCCCAATTCTCATCCAATTCTCATCCATATGGCCACTTTAAGACAAAGATTTCATCACTACAAAGAAGGTCATGGTACTCCCAGACACATGAATGTCATCTATGTAATCAAACTAAGTATGTAAAGTGATCGCTTGAGGAGTGTGTCTTGTTGTTGTACTAATGTTACAAATGAGGTGTTATTTTAGTATCCGTTGATATAGACTATACAAATAGAGTTGTGGTATGACACTTAATTACTGCATCAATCACCAATCTCAGTGTATAACACCATTCTCAAACACGTCACTAACGTGTTATCTGAGAGATATCAAATCAGCACACTCTTAAAGGGCTCTATGCACTGTACATCAAGGTCATCAACCAATATCACTTTACTTATTTTCAGTATCATATCAAACATATTTCTTGTGGCTAAAGTAGTTGCAAGGCTTCAAATTGTTATTTGAACTTGATTATCTTTGTAACTGATATGAAAGTCGGCTGTTTATAGTACAATTTACTTCATGATAACTGTGTACACTGCACTAATGGTTATCAGGTAGTGAGTTAATATGATATTACACAGTTTATTGTATGATGTGAATATTAAGATCTGATGGTATAGCCTTGTGGTTTTCATTTCTTCTATACAATGTATTGTATAATTTCCAGACATTGTTCTAGCCATACATTTCCAAATTAACATCAAACCTCTCAATTTTATAATAGATAGCTGTGTATATGATTACATGTCTATAAAGGTGCACTAATAATGTAATATACACTTATTGCCAGGCTATCAGGGCACTATCAGACATCTATTAACATGAGAGCTGTTATGTATTTATGTAGCAACTATTTCCCCAAGACAGAAAGCCAGTAGTTGGGGGGGGGGGGGCTCCTCCATAATGTTAGGGAATATTTTGCCTAGACTCGATTGACTTCTTCAGTGGACTGAATCATTTTGCAAAGTGTTACAAATGATATAATGTGATTATTGACTCGAACTTCAAAATTGATAATATAAATGATAATAACCACCTTTTTATCAGCTTTTCATCATCACTGAATCTTCTGTACATTGGCCTTTCAACATGATGCATGCATGGCCATGAATAAAGTATAGGGTTAGAAAGGGGGAAGGAAGAAGTACACGGAAATATTGTTTATCTTGGAAAGGCTATTTTGGTGAAATTCTTTTGTCAAATCCAAAATTTGGAAATTTTCTACTTCACCTGTAATGACTAGAATAAATTTTGTGCATTAATTTTCAAATTTTAACAAAATGTTGTATATATTGATTTGCAGCTTATTAAATCATTATAAGTTTTAATTTGTGTTTCCTTCCTTGAAATAATAGGAAATTGCAGTAGTCATTTGGTTTGCGATAGAATTTGTCCTACGAATATGGTGTGCAGGATGTCGAAGTCGTTATCAGGGTGTGCAGGGAAGACTTCGATTCATGAAAAGACCACTTTGTATTTTAGGTAAGAAATCTAATACAGGGTGTAATTATCAAGAGTTGAATCAGTATTACTCTATAGAATAAACACAAAATGTGCAGCTGGTTGTCATTTTTCATATTCGCTAATTTGGCTAAAGGCCTAATAAACAAAGTTGTTTGGTTCCGGTTACCTGACCCCACCTAGTTTTTCATGCCGACCCTAAACTTTTTTTTAATGTATTCAAGAAAAAAAAAATAAAATCATGAAAATTGTGAAGTCTCGCAAGAAATAGTGGATGCATCAAAAACGTCAATTTTTTTGTAAATAAATAGGTGAAAATTTCACCAAGCGTTTCCTGTAAATGTATTTGGCATACACCCGTGTGTCCTTGTCAACAAAAGCAACAAATGAAATAATATTCTTATTTATATTTTCAGATATGATAGTAATGGCTGTATCAGTCGTTATCATAGCAATAGGAACCGATCAGAGACAGTTTATATTTCCAGCACTACGAGGATTGCGATTCTTTCAAATTTTACGTCTTGTGAGGGTGGACAGGAGAGGGGGTACATGGAAATTATTAGGCTCAGTTGTATGGGCCCACAGACAGGTAAGTGTTGATATTATATTTGCATCTCCATTACAAATTGGCACTAAAAGGATGTACAGGACATGTAAGTTTGAGACATAAGGAGTGGATAAATCACTGAACACACAGTGTAGTTAATTAATCCATGCAATATTATACATCTCTTGCCTTGCTATGAGGGTATTAGATGTCTATTATCTCAAGGGCTGTCATGCTGCAACTATTTCTCAAGGCTGAAAGAAATAGTTGCTACATAACAGCTTGAGGGGTAATATAATGTCCACTAGTACCTGAATAATAGACCAGGTAATAAGTGTTTTAATATAACACATCAATTTCCGGGCACGTATTCTGTCCAGATATCAAAGCAATCTCCAATCGGACTGAAATATGACTAGTGCCCGCTCTGTGCAAATTGAGGTCACTATGGGTCACTAGTCCATACCATGTGACACTAACTTAGCCAATCACTGGGCTGTATGAAAGCAATGTTATGATACCTTTAAGTACATACCTCAATACGCACATGAATCTTGCCATTGTTTCAGATAGGAACATTAAGGGATACCTTTTAGGCAGGTAAAACGTATAGTCGTTATAATTGCCTATGGGTGAGCGAATACAAGACAAATTAGCTAGTACCTCATCAAAACTGTATGTTTTGCAAGATACCCTGATATTCATATTTTGGCAATCTAACTGGATTAAAATCATAACTACATTATTTACTTGGCATGTTGAAATAATGACAATTCTCTTGAGCTTCCAAGATTCCCACAGAGTTTTGAGTATATGAATTTTAAAAATTGTAGTGATTGCTCTCAGTCTTATATTGCTGTATTTATAGTATGATACTGCAACTATAGTGAATGTCTTTATATTTTAACATTAATTTCTAATGAAAAGAGTGTGATGTCCCCATTGTTGGCTGCTCATTCCCATGGTCCTTCAAAATCTTGTGTTCATAATTTAGAGGTATAACTAAATCTAAACATTTTTTTTAATTATATGTTTCAGGAGCTGATAACCACCTGGTATATTGGTTTCCTCAGTCTCAGTATGCTGTCTTTCTTAATTTACAATGCAGAAGAGTCTAGTAACAGCGAAGACTTTGGCACTTTTGCTGATGCAATGTGGTGGGGTTTGGTAAGTCATCATCACAGACAATGTACAAAACACTGATTATCAGACACACTAACTATATAGTCTATGTATAAACTTCCACGTGTAAATTGCAAAATGACCGTTAGCAAGTCTTAATACATAGACGGACACATTAGCTGATGCAGTGATGGGGTTGGGTAACATCGTATACAGTTATAACTTATATTATTACATAATGTGTTTTTTTTGGAAACAAATTATGGCACAATAACGTTTCTGTACATGTGCTCACAACCTTCAGTATTCCATGACCCATGAGTTCTAGAGTGGGTACTCAGAATATTATTGCTTGCTGTGTTTTTCAATTGCTATGCTAGGGAAAGTACAGTTGTATAGAAGAAGTTGCAAATACCCATTCAAATACCCCTGTAACTACCAAGCACACCCAGAAGTAATATGTGTACATAATAATTCATTGTATTTGACTCATGTTCTTGATGTTTTTAGAATTTATCAGCTCAGAACCATTGATAACTATTTTTAATACTGATTATATTTGGATGTCAATGAAAGGTAATGAATGTTTTGCAGACATGTCCCAGCTGTTCAGAAACCTTCATCATCTATTGACTATATATTTTGCCAACAAATTGTTTTGGCTATAAATTGCCAAACAACACATAATACAACACTGAGTCCAGCTGCCACCAGATTGATGTTCTCCTTGAAACATGTTTTTAGTAACTTTATGCAATGATATATCATTGAATTTCTCACATGTTACATGATTGATGGTGCATTAATACATGAATGGATATTAAGGATGAAGTATTTTTAATAGTATGAAAGAAGCAATTGGGGAGATAATCATTCCTAACTATATACTTTCTGAACTGAGCAACACCCCACTTCCTTTTTATTATCTATTTACAGCACCATGAGAGGCACATTTACAATTTCACATCAACCAGATATCTCTTTGTTTTGTAGGTTACCCTGACGACAGTAGGTTATGGTGATAAAGTGCCAGAAAGTTGGCTTGGAAAATTAGTGGCAGCAGTATTTGCCACACTAGGTATCTCCTTTTTTGCTCTACCAGCTGTAAGTATAACTAGAAAACAACCTGGAATAGACACCCCCTGTCACCTGTCATGCAAAGTGGAATAATCACAAACTGCATTTTGAGCATTACATTCAAAGATCATACAGCCATCAAGATTTCTATAACTGTATGCTGCTGAAAAGAGTCAGAGAAAATCTTGGATTCCTTTTTAGCACAACTGAACTCAGGTTCATTAAGGTTTTTTTTTTTTACCTCTGAGTAGGAATTTTCATTTGTAACATGTTGTCTCTCATGCTAAAGATGATAACAAAAACAAATGTCTCTCATTTTGAACAGCTGTGAGTTGTAAAGGTTGACTGGTGAGTGACCAGCTTGGAATCTGCAGGTTGCAGGTTTGAGCCCAGTCACATTTGTTTCTGAATGACTAAAGTTCTTGGGCAAGATTTGAACCATTAGTGTGCCTCAGTCAACCCAGCTGTATAATTGGGGACCTGGTAGGATAGAGGCTACAATGGATAGTATGCTCCCCGGGGAGTTGAGAAAATGTAAACGGATGTTATAGATCCATGCCAGTGATAATAATGGTAAAAAAGGGTTTTGAGCACAGTACGGGAAAGGGCTATAAAAAAAACCCAATAATATTATTATTAACAACTATATGAGCTTGTATTTTTTGTGAATTTATCACTATAATCCAAGTTCAGTTGACATTGTGAATTTAAGATTAAAAAACCTTTGATTGATTGTGTTTCTCTTCAAAACACATTTGTCAACCGCAGTCCTCCTGGTGCTGACTTGTTAGAGAAAAATATACCTACACTGGCTGCACATCTGGTTGACAACTAAATTAACAATGATAAATCTAATGAATTTTCAAGTAACATCTTATCTTTAATAACCCAATTCTCTTCAAATTATCACATAACTTTTATGACCGTCATCACTTCAAGATACACATCTGAAGCTCCCTGGCCAGACCGCGCCCCCCCCCCCCCCTCCTGGCCAGACCGTCCCCAGGCAATAAAGCTAAATGAAGGTTGATCGATTATTCCATTTTGTAGCAGCTGAGGGTAATAGTCTTCTGTCCTCTTTGTCTCAGCATGATCATAGTGTCATATAGTCATCATAATGTTCATAATTGCCAACTATTATATATTATCATCGATATCAATATCAACATGTGCATGTTACATGTACCCATCAATTCATCTATCCTTCTACTTCTGTTACACCCTCTTTACAAATACACTGGGCACTAACACTACAAATCATTTCATACCACCCACATTGCCACACTACACTGACATCTATTATATATAGAAATACATGCAAGTGTTCATACTGTACTGTCAACTTTGAGTTATGGGACAAGTTATACACAATGTATGTCTTTTTTAAAGTCACGCAATACACTGATCAATAAAATTAGGGAAGACTAGGGGACAGGCTTAAAATATCTCTGAACTAAACATTGCAAGTTTTCCTTGGAGATTTACACTTCCTCCCCACTATGGTTTAGATCATTTGACTTTTCAGAGGAAATCATTTCCCAAGAATATTGTGAATTAATATACAAGACGTTTAACATCTGTTGTACAAAAAGTCAGTTTAGGTAGACACTCGTAATAAGAGGTCAATAAAATTATGAAAATTGTCTCCTTAAAGTGGCCACATGGATGATGATTTGGTACTTATTTTGGATTTTTAATTTATAAAACAATTTTATCATGGCTTCCTACTTGAAAAACCAACGTGAAACCACATATGTCAAGTCCTTGTTTGTAAATTGTAGAAGATTAATAGATGTAAAATGTTTATTATCGTACGTACAATAACAGACTTTTTTTAGCTTTGTGTAATGCATTGAGTTACAAACACAGACTCAGTGAATGTTGTTTCACATTGAATTCTCAAGTAGGAAGCCATGATAAAATTGTTTTATAAATTAAAAATCCAAAATAAGTACCAAATCATCATCCATGTGGCCACTTTAAATAGATGTGTATAATATGGCATTTTATCTGCCATGTTTGAGTAAAAGTATTCTGGTGTATCAAACGATAAACAAATATTTTGATCGCCCATTCTTTGCTGCTTGAAAATCCTGAATAATCAGATGCACATGCATACTAATAGATATATTTGACAGTTACTGTCGTCTGAGTATAATGTTTCCCTATCTATGTCAAATGTTGGCTCACATCAGCAACTAAAACAGCCACACTAATTTGTGTATTAAATCGTCTGTCAAATTTGACTGCTTTCTCAAGTTCAAGTGTTGTCACTCTATTTCTTTCTGTCTGCTTCTTGACCTTTGACATTTGTCTATCAACTTCACACAGCTTTCATACTATATATCGTTTTACAACTCATTTCAATGATTTAAACTTAGCACAAAGATGCACAACTGCAATGAGTAAACTTGTGTATATGTACTCACAATAAATCAGCACTAACTTTCTGTAATTCAATTCAAAATCAAAACTGTGTCTTCAAATCATGTTTGCAATAATTACTACTGGTTAAGTTAATTTCTATAATCTATTACTTTCTTCCACACGTATGAGCTCAGCCATATCTTACATCTTGCAAGGACTGCAGGGGCTGGTTTATATAATATATTCGTGGCCTATTTAAATATCACACCAATCCCATCAATCTCATGAATATTCATGATAAAATTTGCATACTATTTAAACCCATCTAGTACCTTTAGTTGTCTTCGCATCAGTCTGAGTATCCTTTTGCATGAAATTTCTTCATTTGATTTCACATGCAACCATGAGCTGTAGTACTAGAACCATCAAAAGCGTAGTGTGACATTCTCTGCAAAGAAAACCAAATCTCCCTAAGTTTTTGTTTGTTTGTTTGTTTTGGTCATATAACATTTTATTTTCTTGAGTAATTTTATATGGCATGATAAGTAGGATCACATCTTCCATCACATCGTTCTGAAAGTTAAGTTATAATTTTAGTAAATGTTCTTTTCTTTCTGCCTGTTACGACCTTGTACACTTGGCATTGGCATGACCAAATGGTATTTTGTACAACTAATCGCATTTGAGTTCTCCCACTACTCAATATTTAGGATTTTGTTTTTAAATTTCTATAATAGTCTGTTAAAAAAATCACAGAGCAACTAAATGGAGGTTTGTGTGGCAATCCAAGCATTTATAACTTGCCTGTTGCTGTCTCAAAGTTCGCTAGATTATGTAGGTGATTAGATGAAAATAAATCCTTGTGATTGCACTTTCTCATATCCTTTTCTCTATATAGAGGATAGTAAAATCATTCTTTTACCCCATCAGTTTATCAAAAGGAATAAAAAATGATGAACCAAAATAAATTTAAATTTCATAGAAAAAAAGTTGTTTTAATTTTTCCACCAAATGCACCATATTCTGATTAGTGGAAAAACAAAAGATTCCATAGTTTGGCCTCTAGGAGTGTAGTTTGGAGAAGACAATTCTCTTTTGCCATCGTCTCATATTTTAAGTCAAAAGTCAGCATGTCAAACAGATCTTGTACTTGTAGTGTACTATTTTCAAAGTTCTTTGAGAAAGCCATGTTTCATCGACTGGCTCTCATGCGACTGTCGCTTACTTTAATATACCCCTGTTTTAAGTAACCGGGGAGCACCCTTATATACCACTTCTTTTAAACATTGGCAAAAAGGTGGGTAACTAAATAGCCTTTTCAATCAAACTGTAGAGACTTTCAGAGGAAAAGGAACATTCAAATGAAGCTTGAACTTTCATGACAAATTGAATTATACACAGCTCTAGAAAGTTTATTTATAGTATAGTTGAAAAAAAAGTTCAAGAAGCTATCAAAGTACATTTAGAGTTGGCAAGGATGATAAAGAATAAAGCATATTAAAAATAAAGTTATTTACATTTCCATTCAAGTTAATTCAGATTTCTTGAAAAAGCTCACATTCGATGTGAAACTAGTTGAAGATTCAAGTAATTTTTGAAGTGAGATACTACTGAAAGAAAAAGCATGTTATGCATTCCTAACACAATCAATCAATCAGTCAATCAATCAATCAATCAATAATTTTTAATAAGACTACTTTTATCTTATAACTATATGAAGATTTAAAGAGAATGCATTTTTAGGCGTGTTATTAATACTACTTCCTATGTAAAGCTTGGAAATATACACACTAAAAAATATACACAATAAAAAATATACACAGTAAGCATAGTTTGTAGGGATTGAGAATCCTGAAGCAAAGTTTGGGACAGCACAATCAGGCAATAATTAAATATTGAAATGCCACTGTGTAGGCGGGAATGTCACAAAGTTCTGCGCAACTTATCACCTTGATTTCCCTGTAGGGTATACTTGGCTCAGGGTTTGCCCTAAAAGTGCAACAACAACAACGTCAAAAACATTTCTTACGAAGACGCCATCCAGCAGCTGAGCTCATACAGGTTAGTATCTTAGATGCAGTTGTAAGGCCACACCCAATTTAGCAACTTTTTATACTTTTTAATTTGACTAGGGCATTCTTGGCTCAGGATTTGCCCTTAAAGTACAACAACAACAGCGACAAAAACATTTCTTAAGAAGACGCCATCCTGCCGCTCAACTGATTCAGGTAGGTCATGTGTAAGTGTAAATATTTAGTCCTTATTTGTTAAATATGAGTTATTTTGACCACAAGTTCATACTGCACAGCAGAGGACATTTCCCATCACAAACTTTATGCAAAGTGGGACCAATTAAAAGTTGTTACCATTCATTTACTGATGCCATCTCACATGGTAGACACAATGTAGGTTTTCTCCAGGTACTCCTGTTTCCCCCTGAACTCATGATTTATAAATGACGGCCCTCAATGGAATTCTAAATGCTTTGAGAATAAATGTGTATAACTGTCAGAATTATCCAATATTTAATAGTTGAAATAAAGACTAATGTTAAAAGGTAGAGACTTTCTTTTCAGAAAAGCGTTACCAATCAAAAACTTCACACGTTGAAGTATATTTGCTGTTTAATAGTAAGAATGGACATTTCTGGTTGGTAAGATAACAAACAAATGATAGTTACTTGCTGTGGCCACAAGATCATTTGAACTGTTCAAAGCTATGTTATATATAAAGTATATAAAGTGTATATTGAAAAGCTCGTTTGCATAACATGCAACATCTTCAGAAAGACCAAATATTTTGCGTACATTCAGTCCATGATCAGAAGGTGATTTTTTTATGTCAATTATTATATTATGTGCCAGCAGACATTACTTGCACCAGTGCACGCACAATGCAGTACTGTAAACATTACTGCCTACCTGCTTGCAAATGATGTGGAAATGAAGGCAAAATCTTTTGCTGTAGATGAAAGTGTGTTATTGCACAGTATCATTTTTACAGAAACTAGCTCTTTAATACAAATAAACATATGTAATAATAACAGAACCCCATGCTGTGTGATTTCCATTATGGGTACTCAGGGTTATTTGCACTCGTACTTGCACAATGTTTTCTGCTGCACTTTCACTTGCTGTGTGACCACAGAGAATACTGCAAGGACCTGTGCCAATAGCCCCAGTATGCCACACTTGCACTCATCCATTATGAGGTTCTGTCATAGCCCTAATTGAAAATTGAATTATAATGAATCATTGTTAATGGAGAACATTCACTAACCTGAGCAGTTAGTATGTATTATATGAGAAAATGTTAATATTTTTAGATTTCTCTCTGTTTGGGAGACATGTACCACAGTAGAACTAAGAGGTGAATTTTCCAAACTAATGTACACTTTGAAAATCACTTCCTTTCCAATTACACATTTCACAATTTGTTTACAGTGTGTGTGGCGTTGCTATGCAGCCGATCCATGTTCCATGTCAGTCGCTACATGGAAACCTCATTTGAGACCTGTCAATAGTCCTACAACGTAAGTACACATATCACCATTTACAGCAAGTAGTTATCAATTTTAATTTATCTAATTTATGTAGTCAAATTATGTTTATAGACATTTGAACTCCTTCAGGGCCAGGGATAGTTGGAGCAGGCTATTAATACCAGTACTCAGGTAGTGTGATGCAATCATCCTTTATACTATGCCTGGCACGGTGAATTGATAATTGCATTTCTGCAGAAATTAGAATTAATGCATTGTTCTAAACCTTTATGAGATTTGAAAGTGATGATAAGCTTTTAACTAATACTGTGTTTGAATGGTGAAAGTGTACCCTCATTATGTACATGTATTTTAAAGGTTAAAGGTAAAATACACTTCAGTACAAATTCCCCAAAAATCAAACTTCTTCAATTCTTTCCAAACTTTGTCACCTGAAAGCTTCTTCCTGGTCCTTTTAAAATAATAAAAGAAATTTAGGGTTTACCACCCTGTTTCTAGGGAAATTACCGATCATTTTTTTCCTATAGAGTTAATAAAGTATTTGGAGGCCATGTTGGATTCTAAAATGACTAATTTGGTATCATATTGACCTCAGTTTCAAAAGATTGTGTGGTGACCTTAGATTTTTTAAATTGATTTTAACTGATAATAGGTTAGAGTTTTCTTGAACAAAGTAAACAACAAAAGTTTAAAGAGTTTACTTCCGAGGTGCATTCTACTTTAACTATCTGAAAGGCAAAATGTATGAACGGCCCAAATATTATACCTTTTTATCATATACAAATGGTTAGTTTAGGGTTGTCATATTCTAGTTATGTGTTGTACACTCTTGTAAGAATCCTGTTCATAAATGTCTAGAGTATAGGAATATATTCCATTTCTTCAATTTCATTTGAAAGGTAATTATTCATATTATGTATGTATGTATGTATCGTATGTATATATGTATGACATGTATGTATATGTATGATGTACGTATGTGTGTATATGTGTATGTATGTATGTATGTATGTATGTAGGTATGCAACAATACCAATGCTTGACTTTTCCAAAATGTGATGTGTGCTGTTTTCACATATGACTGTATTGTAGTGGATGTTGAGTCCATCCTTGTTTAATTACTAAAGTCTTAAAATGTGACTGCAATGTATTACCACCTACATATACTGTATCAATTTCACCTCAAGTAAGAGCTTTGATAATTATGATTGATCTAATTGAAATACCCCATCCCAAATAATTGTCAAAACAATATAACTTAGTCATATTCACACAAAAAACTACAATGATTTAAACAATGCATTTGTACAAGTTAAGAGGCATGAACAAATCACTACTTGGACAATGTATTAATGGATGATTAGATGTTTCAAGTTGACTTTAATAGTTTGAACCATGTATCAATAGGAGCAGTTTGTATCAATACTTCTTTATATTTTACTTCTTTCCAGCCTGGTGCTTATTGTTAATATTTGTGAATTTGGAAAAAAAGAAACTTCAGAAATTAGAGTGTAGTATAAGTCATCTATTTAAAGTGGCCACATGGATTTTTGTATTCATAAAACAAATCTACTAGATGTTTTCCTACTTGACAAAAGAATATTAAACAATATATGCCAAGTCTGTGTTTGCAACTCAATAAATTGCCAAAAATTACTAAAAGTGTGTAAAATGTTTGTTATTGTACATGCAATAACAAATTTTTCAGACATTTTCTAACTTTTTGCAATTTATTGAGTTACAAACATGGACTTGGTATACACTATGCTATTTCATATTGTTTTGCAAGCAGGAAACAATAGTATAGTTATTTTATAAATAAGAAAGTCAGAATAAATACTGATTTGTCATCCATATGGCCACTTGAAAGCAAAAATACCAATACTACTGATAACACAATTCATGTAAATAGAAAGGTTTCAAAAATATTTCAAGGAAAATGGATGCCCTAAATAACTTTTTTTTCTTGTGTTTTTAACATTTTTTTGTGTTACAGGATGCGACAGTCTTCAACACTCCTTCGGTAATTATAAATACCCTGTAGTCACTCTACTGATACAACTCTTATCATCACAGATTTATTTTCACAACCTTGACTTTTAATTTGGATTCTTATTCCTCAACCTGTCCCTTGTCTTCATAACAATTAAATGTTGTATGTTCTTGTAGATAACGTTTATTTCTCAGTCTTTATATTTTACTTCGCATTTGGAATGTAGAGTTAAAATTTTTCTGTCCAGATTATGGCTCCCATGTACCATTTTTGCATGCAATATTGGGAGCCTCTCTGATTAGATGTGCATACTTAGATGTATTTGATTGTCTTGACTGTCTTGATTGAAGATCTTGCTGTTTTGGGAAGGTTTCTTGGAAATCACCCACAATTTGCATATTGCATTGTCCAAATAGATCGGGCTCAATGTGCATGTGTATGTCTTTGTACTTAATATGCCACATTATAATTACTTTCAAGACTTCTTCTAAACTTTTTATTTCTAAAGGACATTCTTCATACATTTGGTGTGTATTTTTGTAACACATAAGACAAAAACTCACAGAAATGTCTTGAAACTTTAAGTGGCCCATCTGCCATTGATCCGTAAAAATCTCAGAAATAGCTGATGATACTTTACCCTTTCAATAACTCGAACTTAAACTTAATCTGGTAGTTTGTATATAAATATACATATTTCAAATCACTTCATTTATGCAAACATCAACAGATTTACAAATTACACAAAATTTAGTTCATTTTTTATTCCACCACTAATTCTTTTTTTTATTCCATCACTGTATAGATTAAAAGACTTGATTGCAAAAGTTAAACTCCATCTTGATAGTAAACCAAAGTAGTAGTTATTACATAGTTTAGAAACATTTCACATTTATTTCAGACAGTATTTTCATATGACTCTGTATTGCATGTATTAGAAACATTTGCAAACAAGAAATGTTGGACAATTTGTGAAATTTCCATACCAATGTCCATGAAGAATGTCCATTGTGTAGAACAAGACAAAGAAATAAGTGGCAATTATTCTAAATTTAATGAAAATTTGACTAATGAATGTGCACTTAGAACTCAACAGTTAATGAGACTGTAGCTCTTTGTCCAAAAGGCCTAGACATCATTTGACCTCTGGGTTCAAATTTTGTGCCAAAACTTAGATCTACATATTTGCTAGTAATTGCATCACCATACATGGAAGTGCCTCATCCTAAATCAGATGGCAAAAGTACACTGTATATGCAGCTATGAGCAACGGACAAGGGTGGAACTCATGTTGGTTGTTCAGGCCATGTGGCTTTATGCCCATTTAAAGTGATCATATACATGGAGATTAGGCTGTATTTCTTTGTGAAAACTAACAAAAATGTCTAATGACAGCACGTGTGAATGTTTACTATTCTTTTTACTCTGTGGTCGTCCAGTAATTTGTTCATTGTGATTTTAATTATACAGTCAGATACATGTCTGTTTATTGTGAGTAATTTATGTGTGTATCATAATTTGATATGAAGACAATTGGACCATCTGCAGGAATACATGCCATGAAACTTTTGGCTTTCCATATATGGGGATATTTGGGAACCTAAAAGTTGTATTTCAGAACCTATCAATATAAAACATTAACCCGTAAAAGGCTGACACACTAATTTCAAAGATGTACTTACATAGATTTATTAAATGTAAACGAAGTCCTTAAATGGTTAAACATGTAGCTTCACAATAACTTCCAATTAGTTTTGATAAATTAAATATACATGTAGTGTCTCACTTTTATTGCTGGACAAATTTTTCACTAATGAGGAAGTAATCACTTTATTATTGCACAATTCCATGAAAATATATCAATCACAAACAGATGGAAATGCAAATGTATGGTTCATCCAATACATTTAATAAGTCATGACTAGATGCATAGGAGTGTCTTTGGCACAATTGGTTGAACTTATAGTTCACAAATAGTTGACAAATTACAAAGAAAATGCTCAGAATTAATGAGTACACCTGAGTAGGTATTGGATGTAAGTTGACACCTTATCAGTATGAAGTGATTACATTTGTGCATCTGTGCCATTGGCTCGTATTACTTTCCTGCTCACTAAAATTTAACAGTTGCGGTTTTCCAAGGTATGATGATCAAGTCAGATGAACTATTTTCTACTGTGCCATT
Organism: Glandiceps talaboti; assembly: GCF_964340395.1. Classification (NCBI taxonomy): domain Eukaryota; kingdom Metazoa; phylum Hemichordata; class Enteropneusta; family Spengelidae; genus Glandiceps; species Glandiceps talaboti. Next base: position 17,865,448 of record NC_135561.1, on the reverse strand, counting down.
TCTAAGCAAGCATTCCTATGTATTTCTCAAGTCAGTTAGACTAAAATCAGACCTAAGTGCTAAGAGATAGTTTTATGCATTTCCAATAAGTTCCTCTTTGCATACATATTAATGAGATCATTTGCATATTTTCTAGTATTAAGAGGATTACATTATATGGCCATTTTGTATGTAGAAACCCAAGTTTTCAGTGAAAAATGTGCATTGAAATAATATGTTTGTAGTGATATCATAGTCAGCCATTAAGTGGAATATTAAGGCACTAAAGATGAAGTATTATCAGTTACTTGGCAGTAGACAAAAACAAAACAAAACAATAAGGCACCAAAACCAAGTGCTTAAAATATATTATTTTAAAATCAGAGACACTCATTGCTTTATGGCATATTTAGCTAATTTGCCTACAAACATTCATCTTCGAGGAAATTTCCTTGCATAAATCAGTTATACTGCCTTCAGTATTATTACCAGATTTGAGCCAAATATCCGGAACATGGGAGCCAAAATGAATATCCTTTATGCTTTCCAGACAACTTTGAAACATGTACTATCACTGTCAATAATTTCACAAATCTATCCAATACTTTAATATATAAACAACTATTGTCACAACTGATATCAAAGTTCCAATGAAAACAAGATGATGTAATTTCTTTAAATTGCTACATTTAAGTATTTTGGAAAGCATGAGAAAAATATTTTTCAAGAGAAACTAAATTCTATAAAATTCTAAGAATCCCTTCCATATCTGTTCCTTGTGTGATCATGAACATTTTTGTATATTATTAAACTTTTGTCTTAAAATGCCTAAAAAACATATTTAAAAAATCTTACTTCAGATTATTAGTTGCTTCAATAGAGTGACTATAGTGTATTATATTGTATCTTTTTCTCTTAAAATCAATCACTATATATTGCACCTAGTTACTGTTATGAAAACTTTGAGTATGTGTCCTAGATATTCACTAATAACCAATCAATATGTCAATAAATTTTTGCATGTCTTTTTGTCTGTTTCCTTCCATTGCAGCCAAAGGCAAAATCCAAGTTTAATTTCACGTCTTTCAACAAAAAGAAAAATTGGAAGTCCAATGGTGAAACGGCATAATTTACAACATGATCCACTTAAGAAATCACATAGTCATGACTTAGAAGTGGATAGTATCAATAAAAGTTCTCTTAGTCTTCATGATGGTCATGGACCATTAGGACGTAATCAAGATTCACTCTATAATAAAAGAGACGAGGGTAAGTTTGCAAATTTTTACTACCATAGTGATACTTACATTGATAGTAGATGTTGATAGAATGAATAGAATGATAGAATAGTAAAGTGAGTATAAATCATACTTACATTGTATACCAAATTTAAGAATAGTTCATGTAGATTTTGATAGAAAAAAATGATACTTATGAGAAATATAAATATGACATTGGAGTAATAGGTATCATGTAAAGATTTCTGATTTGTTTCTTAAAAATTGTCACTGACAGAAAATATTCATTCATATAAAGTGCATGTATTTATGCCAATTACCAAATACCAATATTACATAATTATACATCATGCTGTTAAGTTTGCAATACAAATAAAGTTTTTTTGACCAGATTTTTATTTTGAAATAGAGAAGCTCTGAACAGACAGTAGTGGGATAAAATTGCTAAATTCACTCTATCTATTTTGAGGAAATAAATACAAAACCTCGGAAAGTTTGTGACAAATTTAAGTATAAGTATTTGCTTAGAGATGACAGAAACTTTTATTTCATTCTTATATTCAGCAAATTCTACCTGATTGCACCACTATTTATCACTTCATGTTATATTTCGGTGTGTTCCTGTTGTACATGTCAATAATGTGTACTTTACCCTAATCTCTCCAACTGCCTAAGCATGACTTTATCTGTGATGCTGCACACAGTCATTCTTGTCCACAACATCTTGACCATTTTGATTTTTTCTTTCATTGTGATCTACCATCAGCTACATTTATCACTTCATTTACTGTTCAGTAGCTTCATTAATCACATTATTTCATGTACATTTTCACTTCTTAATACTTATGGCCTACCTATTGATGCCAACCTGCTAGGAAATCTAAATGTCTTGTCAAAGTCCTGTTTTAGTCAATAGTCAATAGGCCATTTATCCAAATCAATCACTATTATAATTAATGAATTAATATAATTAATTATTTATTATATTTCTATTGTAAGTCAAATTTACATGACATACTTAACAAAGATTTTGTTTTCATAAGTACGTAGTTCCAAGTTCTTTGAACATACCTTAAACAAATAAGCTAAATGTTCATATACTTTTAAGTAGTTGTTAGTTATAAGTAATTGTTGTGTATTCTAGGAATTCCTGCTCTTTTGGTATCAATCGATCAATTTCTTTCAACGGTTGTTTTACACTGATTGTAAAAAATCAAAACAAAATTGAAACACAAATATTTAGATGACCTGACACCGACTGTCAACTTTTAAATTCAGCACATTTTACATAGATTCAAAGTTACTTATTTCACATCAAACCACCAAATATTTCAGATATTTAACTTCTTCTCTCTGTTTTTGGATTGGCAGTTCCAGAGACACATAAAACAAATTTGAGATTTGTGTGACTTTATATTGGAGACTTTGCAGATTCTCTGGTAAAAACATTCCTTTTGGCCATAAACTTTTTATGACAACATTAAGCTCAATTCCATATCTTTGTATTTGAATTAAATACTATCAATATACGACAGAAAATAGAATGATAGTATGAAATATTTGCATTACTGAACCCTGAAATTTAAGCTGTTGTGCAAACATATATTTGAACCCAAGCATTTTCAATAATTCCAGTGTCAAATTTTTAAAAGTTAAACTTTACTTCTTTTTTAAAGTGTAGTTTTAGAGATAGTGCTTCATTTTTGCCTTAACTTCCTAGTATAATTATAGTAAAATACCAATTTTTACTAAAAAGTATACACCTCAGATATAAAAGTCTTCCACTTTTGCTGTTACTTTCAATGTTTGTTCAAGAAAACTTTTAACCTGTTCTCAGTTAAATATCAAGAATGAAAGTGGGGGTCACCATACAACCTTTCGAAAGAGAAAACAAAATATGTCAATATTTACTTATATTATATTTCCAAAAGGCCAAGAAGAATACTGTGTTAACTACATACATATATAGGAAAGTAATAGATTGATGACTTCCTTGAAAGCAAAGATAGTAAACAACCAATTGTCTTGATTTCACAAAGACTAGGAACAAGCTAAGCTTACTCATCCTCCATGGCATAGTTTAGGTGATACGAGCTATTTTTATTTTCAGATAAATTTATCAACAGGTAAATTCTCCAGTAAATGCCAATAATTCAACCCTACGTTCTCACATCAATGCTACCTAATCCAGCCATAACAATTCGATAATGTTGTTCTGCATTCAGGACAATATTTTTCACTAGCTTTGTCAGACAATTTTCTTTTCTTGCCGAACTGTTAATCCTATTCAGGCCATGTGGCTTTATGCCCATTTAAAGTGATCATATACATGGAGATTAGAATTGGAGTATTTAGTTCTGAAATTAACCTTACTATCTTTTTTCTACTTGAGAAAACAGTGACACAACTTAATAAATTGCAAGAAATAAAAGATGAAATGTAGAAAATATTTGTTGATTGAACTCGCAAAACAATTGTTGTAAAGTTATGTGCAATGCATTGAGTTATAAACACTGACCTACCTGGTAGTGTATGCTGTTTTGCATTGTGACCAAGGTAGGAAAGCCTGGTTACCTGTTTTTCATCCCCATGGCCACTTTAAAGAATATATAATTGAAAGCAAAATATTGTAATTTCCTTTGCATGAGCAAAAAGTACAAGATAAGTCCATCACATGGCTTCCGATGAGTAGGCTAGTCTACTATCATCATTTTGTCTGTAAATTTGTTTTCAATACATCATCTTCAAATGTCATGTCATACTGAAATGTTTTCATGTCATACTGAAATGTTTTCACATTGTCATGTATATACATGACCTATACAAATTACAAGACGTTGACATTTTTTGACAGTGAAATGAATGAATACCATTCCACATCTTTCATAATTCAATTTTTCTTTTTCCTTTGATGAATCTTTTCATCGCAAGTTCACTGTAAGCTAGACTTTACATATCACCTCCATGCTTCCACATTATCATCAACTTCAATATCAGAAGTTATTTCTTTTTTCATTTTTTTTTCATTTTTTTCCTATATTTCAAGATACGTCAGTGGGAAGCAGAGGTAACTACTGTTTCAGTATACACCTCAAAAGTAATTTCTTTGCATGTTGACTCTCCAATTTCTTCCTGGCCTGTGGTGAATCAAATCCTATTTTTCTCTTGTAACGTGATGGAATGTTTGGTGACCACTATCATATTATCAGCCCTTCTTTTTTGGTGTGAGATCTTAGGCTGGTGTATGTTATCTAGAACAATTATAACAACTAATAAAAAAGAGTTCTGAGTTCTTGTGTGACGGTCAATTTCATATACTTCATTCACTTCCAAGACTTATTTTAGTGGACTAAAGAGTCATTAATATATGGTACCTGGAGATACCTAAGTTTCATTGAACTTCAAATCAAACGTCTTGAAAAAGCCATTGAAGTGTGGAACTATTTGTATTACTTATTGGGCCCCGCCCCCATGAATAAAGCCAAACATTGGGTCCTGTCCACCCATCCATATCAACCTGTATTCTCAAACATGCATATGCTGATTTCTACCAAACCCACAACAATGTCATATGCTATAGTCGGCATATATGCACATCACTGTATTCTATAGACTTTGCAATATCAGCCAAATGGTTGCCGTTTTTGTTGCTAACCTTCAAATTTTGCCTAGTAACACAGGAAGCCTGATAGATAAAGACTATATTAAAGTGTCCACCCCTATGTTATCAATGGCAAGCTTTCTGAAGAAGACTGACTTTTGACTTTGATCATCTTCAAAGTCATATTTTATTAAAGTTTACATGCATTACTTTGAAATGCATGAGCAATTTCAACCAAATCTGGCATAAATGTCAAATACTATAGTTCACATTATGTGCATTACTTTGATTCACAACTTTTTGATAATGGCTGAATGGCCATAAAAAAGACAGTTTGCCCACTAACTCTGGAAGCTTATTAGTAGTGACATCCTCATTTGAGTGTCTAACCCATGTTATCCATGATGAGTGTTCCATTAAAACTCATTTTTTGTGAAACACTATTGCAGCATAGACCCTATGTACAGGAAATGTTATGCAGGGTCTATGGTTGCAGTATAAAGACTGAAGCAATTACTTCAGACTCATGAATCAGAATATATCAATCAATCAATCTGTATTATACACACATACAACCAGATAGTGTGGTATGGTACAAAGCATAAAAAACCAATATGAAATATACAAGGCTCACTATTGAGTTGCGTGTGGCCGAGTGGTTAAACCACTTGCCTTTTACCACTGCAGTTGGAGTTTGAACCCATTCAGGGTTTGATTAAAGTTACCACTCTGCAAGAAGAGTGTTGTTCAGTTGGACTTAACCGAATAATGTAGGTTTTCCCTGGGTACTCCCGTTTCATCCTGCACTAACACTGAACCTGAGGTATATCAGTTGTATTAACATACAATGTCATGATTAGATGTTAGATTAGATTACTTTTATTAACCAAAATATCTAGTAGGATTGCACCTTGGTGTTGTTTAAAACATCAATAACAACTAACAAGACAAAAATATGCATACAGGTATAGAACAATACAATGAGAGATATAGAAATTGTTTATAAAACTTCAATGATTTGGTTCTTAAACAATCTACTTTATGAAGAATAACATATTTTTTACGTAATTTGTTTCACCAAGTGTAAAGTACATGTACATGCTTATATGCTGCAATATACCTTTTTGCTTTATTGTGATGATATCTCACCCACATATAGTTTGTAAATTTCACAGAGATGCAATCAGAGAAGTTTTCATCGTCTTCTTTGCATGAGAGTCAAATGCAAGATCACGGAAAAATCAGAGTTAACCTTAGACCAACATATTTAAAATCCCCAAAGGGTTGAACTTTGACAAATCAATCAATGATTAATTTCAAAATACTCTAAAATATGATTACATTTTTTGAAAAAGAATGATTAAATTTTTCAAAAAAGAAAAGATGTCTGATTTTGATAAGTTTGTTCTTTAGTCTTCCTAAACTTAAAATGCATTTAGTTGTACATGGTAAAAATGCAAGAGTCGTTCAATGTTTTCGATCTTTTATCTTCACTTTCTTTCAATCATTAATAGCGTTATAGTTCTTGTTTGCTATGAAACTTTCTTACGGTCTTACTCGTAGATACAATGGGATTAACCATTTTCTGTGTCAAATCCCAATGTATACTTTAATTAATTAATGTCTTTATACTCCTAAATGCTTTGAAATACACACAAGAACTTAGAACCTTCCTATATATGCAAAGTAAAAGTTAAATAACCCTAAGTTTTAGTTTTTTTCAATTTTCTTGTTTTGTTGTCGAGTGGTGACCAAACTAAGTGATACCTTAATACTACATAGAATCTGATTGGCTGAGTTGTATGCATAATTAGAACCTAAGAAAATTCAGCCAATCACATCTATGTGTTTATCTTTATTTGACACCATCATTTTACTCTTGTCTTTGATAAATCTGTGTTCTTTCACTGGAAACGTTTTATCAGTTGACTTTTGCAAATGAGTGTCAGAAATTCCTTTTATGTTTTCAGTCAATTTAAAGTAAAAATTCAGTAAGTTTAATTGTCTTCAGTCCAAAAGCAGTTGATAAAAAGCTGCCAATTTGAAGTATATTATCATTATCAGATTTAGTTCTACAGATTCACAAAAAATGTTATATGTTTATTTTTGTTTATATTGAGGAATTTCATTCAAAATGCAAGTCTCCAGTGAAAGGACAGGTTACTATATTTCTTTCTTGTTTGGCAAGGTGTGGTGTTTACAAATATTACACGGACTTCAAACATGTTAGTTTCCATGTACAATTACAACTGATAATTCATATAATGTAATATCTAAAGGTTTTACATTTTAATGTGCTAAGATCAGATCATAATAGTTTGTACATTGTTGTACATGTAAGTCAAGTTTCTTAACCCAATCCTGTTTTTATGGTAATTTAGTGGCCAAATATGTAGTCATAATGTTATCTGTAATACCCTTCCTAAAGTAGAATATAACTTACATTTAGTTATAAGTTTGTACTCCCAGATTAGATACATTGCATGATTGTTAACAAAATTATATAAAACTATACAGATTCATTAACTCATTCAAATATCGTTTTGGTATAGACTCCCTGCCTAATGTAGAATTATTCTATAACTTACATTTAGTTATAAGTTTGTACTCCCAGATTAGATACATTGCTTGATTGTTAACAAAACCATATTAAACTATACAGATTCATTAACTCATTCAAAATATCGTTTGCGTATAGACTCCAAACCAAGTTATCATATAGCTCACATTTAGTTTTTGTTTTCTACAAGAAACAAACTATCTTTGAAACTGAAAATCTGTCTGAATTGTATCAAAAGAAGGCATGCCATTATTACCTGTCATTATAGTATGTCATTACACATATTTTGAATGAATGATCTTGCATGGAAATGCTTACAAAGTTTAAACACCCAGACAAACATGGTTTAACCTAGAGGAAGTACATTTCTATCCTGATAACAACAAAGCTTAACTTGATTTTGTTCAAATGTTCATATATCACTACCTGCACAATCAACTGCTATCACAAAATTCAACTATCATTTATGAAGCAAAGGTAACATGGTAGAAATTAAAACTTACATTTCTGTTTGTGAAATCTTGATATAATTGTGTCAGTGAGAATATGAAGTACTGTTAAAGACAAAATGTTTTAAATTTGCAATACGTGTACTTTCATACAAGAGGAACGCTCAATATTTATCAAAAGTGTTGTACAAATCTGAAGTTCTTGATTGATTCAAGTTGTCAATTAATGTGAAATGCACCCTGAAAATAAACTGGTTCAACTTTTGTTCTTACTTGATTCAGTATAATTCCAACCCATTCTCAGTTTATAAAAATTTTAAAAATTACGGGTTACCATACAAAATTGTATGAAATTGAGGTCAAAATGTTATCCAAATTAAGTCATTTCAGAATCCAATATGGCTGCTGAATACTTTATTTATGGGAAAATAAAATATTGATTATTTTGAAACAAGATGATAGGCCCTGAATTTCATTAATAATTATTTCAAAAGGATCAAAACCTTGAGCTTCCACATGGCAAAGTTTGGAGATATTTTAAAAATTTTGTCCCCCCATGTGCATTCTATCATAAGTGTAGATATTCACACAACATTCGATGTTCCATTGCTATGTTTAATAACTACATTCTATGATATAAAATTTACTAAGTATTATAGTAACAACAATAAGTTGAGAATGCTCACATACCGCAAGAGATTTCCTAAGACTTGCATTCCATTAACTTCACACAATATGCAAATGAGTTACCTGTGACCATCATAACCTATGAATAATTTGCATACAGATTAAAGGTAAACATTCTTACATCTTCAGTTCAATTTGTCAGAGCAGCAGTAATATTGGATTTCATATGATAATAAAAGCTACCTACTAACAACAAAATATCATAAAAAACTTGAGATAAAAGTAAAACTAAAAATGATGGATACATAGTGACTGGTTAAAATGGATTCCCTATCCTGTTGTGCTATAGCCAAAGTGTCAACTCCTGTTATTGTTTTGCATGCTACATGTACACATAATTCTCAGACATAATGTGTTCAATGTACATTCAATCAAAAGTGCAGTGACCCATATGTATGTATTCAGTTTCAAATACCATATGGTATATTTAACTAACATCTAATATTAGATGTCAAGATGAAATTACAGAAGATATGAAGTAAAATGAAATACCACTATCTGTCATTTGTTCTTAATATATATTATCATATCAGATCTATGAATCACTTGGACACCAATATGATACCAAGTTGGTATGCCCTCTAAGGCTTATTTTTGCTATGGTAGAGCAGTAACATTGTCTATTATTGCAATAAAATTGTGTGCTTTAAGCACTGTATCACAATGTGTATATATTAATATTAATAATTGTCTGTGAAAATTATGGATAAGTTATTAATACAGAGTCAGAAAAACATTGCTGACTTTGACTCAAGTATGTATACTTCCTAAGATGAAAGTAAAATTACTTCAAAACAGCAACCACACCTCCCAATTTCTAGAAAAAACCAATGACCATGTTGTCAATCACCGGTCACACATTCTTCATATCTAAATTTTGTACAATCTTAAAAATACTTTAGAGGGACCACTGCTAACAGTCTTTGTTGTAGAAATGGAAACTCTTAAGTCTTATCAGAGGAAAATATTTTCAGCAGTAAATCAATCATAAAACAAAATCATATGAAACACTGATTTCTAGCTTTGAACTGTAACAATGATGATTTGGTCTTCCAGACAGCATTAAAGAGTTGCAAGAAGAGCAAACCCAGGTAGAAACTGTTCCTGAACCTCAAACATCGGAATGGTTTGTCACACAGAACTTAACAGCACTCAAGCGATTACTCGGTATGTATACTCTGTGTTAAAGTATTGGGGGTTTTTAAACAGAAAAGATGTAGGGAGAAAGTGTTCAATGAAGTGCCTAAATAACAATTCCAGTGAGTCTTTTTTTAGGTATCTGCAAAAGTAGTAAGAGAAAACTTATTAATTTTGTACTGTGTAATTTCAGAAGTTACAAGGCAGAAAATAAACCCTTGTATCAACTTAAATTTATTACAATTATTATGTTATATGCAAAATTTATCCGAGAGTTTTAGCTGCAAAATGTCCAACTCTCAGCAGGATGGTTTAAATTGCCTCTATAAGTTGCATTCATGTAGTTGTGATCTTCCAATTATGTTGAAGTGGATCTTCGACAACATTTTCTATCACCTTTGTACACTCAAACTCAAAATCCTACGTAATGATATTATCACACCAAGGGATTTAATCAATCTAAATCATGTTATAAACTTTGCCTATTGTTTATTGTAGATGATGATGAGACAATGGGTCTCACCAGGCTCACTGAGCCCCACAAGAATGCTATTCGTGCAGTTAGGAAAATTAAATATTTTGTTGCTCGAAGAAAATTCAAGGAGGCTTTCAGGCCATATGATGTAAAGGATGTCATTGAGCAATATTCAGCTGGTGCTGCAGAAATGCAGAGTAGAATGAAGGCTATACAATGCAGGTAATACAAAATATTCATACTAGTTATGTACCAGAGATTATTTGCACCAGTGCTTGTGCATACTTGTGGTTGCACTGCACTGCAAAACCGAAAACATTATTGTATACCTGCATTCACATGATATGTAAATCATTCCTTCTACACAAAAGCGTGTGATCGCATACGGAACTTTGTTGTTTCAGATAAACATATGTATTAATAACAGAACCCCATGCCGTGTGAGTGTGGGTAGCCAGGGATATAATTGCATGAGTGCTTACTTTGTTTTCTGCTGCACTTTCACTCACTACGCCGCTGAGAACATTGCAAGCACTTAATATGCAAATGCCCATGGAACACTTACACTCGTGCGTCATGGGGTTCTGTCTTAATACCTCATGGTCAGTTAGACCTTGGTATGCATGCATGCATTCACATACAAACACACAAACTTTGTATTTTAATACATCAACATTTGATTTATCCTTCTTTGATACTCTAACAGGGATTTGTGAGGCTGAATGAAATGAATCTCCAAGAACCTATAGTTTATAAAAAATGTATTTCTTTCCTAGAGTGTGGTGTTTCCCTTTAACTAGAAATGCAAATGTGTATCATTTCTTTTGCAATGATGATCACTCAGAAAACTAATTCTCTTTTTTCTTGCATTACAGGTTGGACGAAATTCTTGGCAAACAGGAAGGGAAAAATGGTTACGAGCTATATAATGCTAAAGTGCCCATGATAACAAGGGTGGTAAAAGTAGAGAAAAAAGTCAATATGATTGACAGGAAGTTAGATATGCTGATTGAACTTTACAGAGAGGAAAGGCAGGAAAAGTTGAAACACCGAACAGAAAATGATAAAGAGGATAACCATAGTGATAGTGACAAAGACACTAAGGATCCTGAACCACCAATGATGCTTTCACGAACGAAACGGCCAGGCCGCGCTAGGAAATTGTCTCGCGTCAAATCTGAAGGCCATAGAGTCCATGAAGGAGGTGGTGGTAATACTGAAAAAACTGGACCGAGAGTTGAATTTAGGAAATTATCTGATTCCCAACCAAGTATTCCATCATCTCTGGACCTGCCAAATGCAACGACTGTGTCAAATGCTCTCTCACAGCCATCTATTATGGATGTAGATCCAGGTGTAAACTTGTCAAACACTAATGTCAAAGGTGTTGGGAGGGGACAAAGTATTCCAGACTATGACTGCGGTGCAATAGATGATACTCGAGTTTAACAGATACTAACGACGCATGTGTCACTACCCAGGGAGCCAAGTATGGTCCAATATCTTGCCAAAGTAATACTTATCTAAAATCCAGTATGGAGACTTCACACAGCATCATACAGGAGACTATGACAAAGGAATCCTGACACCATAATTCATTTCAAGTTGTGTGTGTTTTGATGATGTTCTAGTCATCGTGTATTAGAAGGCGCACATAATGGATGTTATGTTATTGAATGGCTACAGGTGAATAGGTTGAGTCATTTATGCTGGACCCCAAATGGAATTATATGATTATGTAGTCTCAAATTCTGGCTAATGATTGCCCACAAATGAATACAGAATATTATATGGAATATTTCATCTTCATCATCACTGTTAAGTGCGATTTTGAAGACCTCCACCAGTTGATAAAATGGAATTATAATTATAAGATTATCTGAAGAGGCATGGATCATTTTGAAGGAATCTGACAAGAGTAACATCAATGTAAAAGTACTTTCACCCAATAATTTCCCATGTAAGGGGATAAAATGGAATACCCAAAAGGAGAAGCCATATTAAAAATTGCACACGAACCACAACTTACCATTGTGTGGGGAAAAATGTCACAGGGATTTGGAAATAATTAGAGGAGTGACTTTTTGCTCAAAATTTATGGACTTTGTACTATATAAAGACAACTGTAGAGTACTACCATCATTACATATTCTCTTCTCTTTTTTTTACACCAAGCGTTAAACTTTTACACCATTGAAATGTTTTCAAGTGTCCATTTATGTGCAATTTGAATTATTTTTTGAAATATTATTTTAGCCATGTCATTTATTCGTACCATTTGCAATTCATTTTTCAAAAAATATTTTGCATAATGTATGGGAAGGTCTGAGGTAACAAAGGGCTTTATTCATTCTCATTGTTATTTTCCATTTAATAATCAATACTATAAGTAAATTGGAAATGTAATAATTCCATGCTTTGTTATGTAAATTAAGCCATTATAGCTTCCTTTTGTTTCACAACAATTAAATAAATTTACTTGTACCCAAAAGTTACAACTTTACAATGGTCTGTCTAGACACAGATTGTTGTAAACATGTTAACTTTCTATTTGGTGATGTTATCAAAGTTTTAACTTCACATCCAGTTGTAATTAGAACTTCTTAATTAATCTAATCGTCTATCTAATTCATTGTTATCATCATACCTTTTTGTACATCACGTTTCACTTCTATCAGCAGCAGCACAAAATAGAATACATTTTAGCTGAGATTTCACTTTTTACCTCTATCATTAGCATAGTGATCTTTTCATTGCTGTATGATAGTTTTTTTCTGTTTTCTATGGTGCAATATAATTCAGCCGTAAAACTAAATAGAATAAGCACTTCCTCGTCTGAGCATCTTTAGGATGTGATTGTTCTGTAAGGCTTTCAAGAATGAATATTTATAAACTTTAGTGAACAGAACTGACATGCTCACTCACTGTGTTTAAACCAGAGATCCTGAAAAAATTTGCAAACGGAGTGAAATCATCTTCTGCGATATTGTAGTCTTTGGGATAATCTGCATTGTGTTGACATTGACTGCAAGAACTTGCCATTAAGGAAAGTGAGCAGTTAGTTGAATATATTGGCTCAGTTTCACCTCCCAAGATAAACCCTATGGCTGTATGACAATCATGGAAACTAGAAAACATCTGAGACAAAACATCTCCATTGGAAGAATTTCAAATAGAACAATGTAAAAGTTGAAATTATATGATTATGCTATAAGAATGAGATGTATTCACATACAAAGTATGATCACATTTCCTGTATGACCATATCAATTTCAGAAGCACATGTTGAGATGTAGTCATTAGGACAAAGGGCTAGAATTATCCAAATTTCAAAAGTTTGTGTTTCAGATGAAATGAAATTTCTCATAGTAATTTATTCATCACTGCTTCCCAAACATGTATATTCATATTCAAAGAGATTGTCTATGAAAAAAGCTTCATTAACAATTATTAATATTAACAAATATTAAATTATATGAATCATATTTGTTTACCAAAAATTAAAGGAATAAGTGAACTGTTTGCTTATTTTTAAATATTTGCCAATGTACGAGGTTTACAAATGACAAGTCTAAAGACTTCAGTTGAATTTATTTCACCAGAAAAATGAGAACATAACATAAAACAATTAAATATATACAAAAGCTAACAAAATAGTACCTACCATAAATATTTACAATAAATGATGGTATGTTTCTGGAGAGGGGCATGGATATGGTCCACTAGGATGATCCTAACTAATAAATGAAATTATACATACAATAACAGCGTACAAATATCAAAAAAAGATGTGAACAATTATTTGTGTAATGAAAAACAAAATCCAGAACAGAAAACAGAGTTGCGGGTTCACAGCTGCTTATATCTTTTAAGACATATAAACTATGCAAAGGAATTAATTTATGTGTCCAGTACAATGACTTTTGAGGGGAAAAAAGGAATTGTGAATACATTTTCATACACAGGGAAAATAACACTTTAAATGTCTCCATCTTGCCTCAGTATGTATTGCAAACTGAATATGAAGGAAGGGTGAACTTAATAGTCTGGGTGAAAAAAAACATGGTTTACTTTTGGCTGACAGAACAAAAAACTGAATAGAGAGGGCGAGTTTAATTGATTCTTTTAAAGAAACATGGTTTCCTTTTGGGTAGCAAACCAACCACAATAATTGGTACAGTTCTACTTCTGAGTGAAGGTGATTACATTAAAAACTATGAAGTCTTTGGCCATGTAAGGAAAAAACAGACTGAATCTATTTCTGATATAGTATTGGTACCAGTCACCAGTTTTGGGCTGAAATCCTGTAATAGGGAACTTGCAATCCAGACTGAGCATTCTCAGACGCAGTGGACTATGGGATTATCTGTGGTTATTGTAATACCTAATCTGGAGCTACCGATAAAATAAACCTCACACAATGGTCAAGGTGACTATGAATTGATTATCTGTGGTTACAAATAATGTAACATTATTGTTTACAATACTATTTGATTAGTATTTATTGTCACATTTCCCATGATGCAACATTCAACATGGCGGGTTTGCAAGTTCCCTATTGTCTCCCAACATTAATGGTTTGAAGGATTATTTGCAAAAGTGGACTGTTTGCAATGTCTACTGTAGTCTCTAAGATATGACATTCATGCCATGCTATCAACTACCATCCACTGTATGACGTTCATGCCACGCTATCAACTACCATCCACTGGGTTAGAAACTGGATAGGGCTATAACACCACGATGTATCTTACACTCTACGTCCAGTGCACTTTCAATAATTTTTGAGAGAGATTCAGCATAACATAATATCTAGTTTTTAAAAATAATTAAAACACAGTATGCAATATTTAAGCTCTGTGATAATATCCAATTAGCATAAGTTATATAATTTAGGACCAATTTTTAATGAATTGCTAAATCTGAAATATAGATTTCAAAAGTTTGATTATCAATAGGTACATTCTCTTTCTCTTTACTATTAATATATTAACAAAATGCTTTTAATAACTTTAATAGTTTTATTCAGATTATTATTAGAACATGTGCTTCTTGATTCTTGATAAATGGTCACAAAACCACACTACCAAAAAAGTATGGAATTTTGAAAATTTCAAGCTGGAAATTGAAAATGTCTCAAAAATGCACCATATTTTCTTATGTATTCCATTTATACTTGTCTGTATCCATACATATACCATGCACAAGTCAAGTTGTACACGTTCCAACAGAAAGTGAGGAAATTATACCTGGGTCGTTCTATGTCATGACAACACATTTCAACATCATTACTTCTGTGGTCCTTGAAAAATGAGTCCAAATGTTCAGAAATGTTACTATTTTTCCAAATTTTTTCTTAAATTTAACTTGTGCAGGTATAAATGTGTTATCCTCCAAACTGTTTCTTCATTCAGCCAGAATATTAATGAGCTAAGGGTCGTCTTCAACTTGCAGTGATAAGGTCCCTAAAGTCACTCATATTTCGTTGACTGAGCAAAGAAAACTATTGGGGAATTATGTGCACATGTGAAGTGTTTAATAGAGAATATGGTGCTTTGTGATGTTGTGACAGTGTTACATCTTTGGGAGAAAAAGGTTTAGTCAAGTTGTCAAATTTCCTCATCAATAGAGTTTCTTGTAGATTTTTTTCAATGAAATAGTCTTTCAGACAGATACTAAAACGTTGTTGTGTAATTATTGATAATTACAAACCCCTCCGGCAAAGACATGGGAGCCTATTTGCGAATATTTCTGTCTTCTGTTTAATACTAAGAATTTCATAGGGAGATTATTATAATGTTAAGCATCATAAAAGAATTTAAAATGAGTAGAAACTTTAAAAAAAAAATTCCTGCACTTAATTCCTAAAAGTGGAATATGAACTAATGTACTGTAATTAATGTAAGACACTGCTTTGTGGTTTCATTCAAATTCTTAATTTGTACTTGCTTGTAAAAATTTGAACGTATCTTGTATTTCTACCGTAGTTAATGCACACAAAGAACAGGTCTTGCTAAGATTATGTAGGTAAAACCAGAATCCCATTTACCTCTGTACTCGGATGGTACACAGAGCTGTATATTTATGAATGATTAACATCAAATGCGCCTCGGAAATAAACTCTCATTCTCGGTTAAAAATCAATTTAAAAAATCAGGGTTAATGTTACCGTGGAAATCTTTTAAATATAGGTTAAAATATTATCAAAATAAACTGTTTTAGAATTCACTATGGCCACTGAAAATGAAAGATTTTTGTTTTTCTTTAAAACAAGATAGTGGACCCAAAATTTCTTTTTTATTATTTTAAATTGATAAGAAGCAAGTTTCCATATGGCAAAGTTTTGAGAGATTATTTTCAGAACTATAATTTTCAGTGAAATTTGTCCCCAAGACGCAGTCTACGTTAAGACAGTCTGCTTGATATTACATGCATTTGTAAAATAAAACCATGACTTTACCATGGAAAGAATCTCAAAAGGGATAGTTTTATGATATCACACCTGTGTGTTGTTAGCTCTAGTTAAAATGATATCACTTAAAAGTCAGAAGACACCATTTGCAATTAATTGTCACCAAAAGAATGTAGATCCCTTTTTTAGAAATATCTCTCTGTATATTGGGCTGTTTTTCCAATATGGTAAATTATATGTCAAACTTATTTATTTACTCATCTGAGTCCAAGTAAAGAGTATTTTATTGAATTCTAAGTGCTAGAGTTCTTCTGCTTTTAAAAACTCTATAAGCAACATTTTAGATGCACTAGCAAAAATATCAGCTTTGTATATGAAAACCTAAAAGGAAGTATTTTTTGGCAATTCATATAATGATGGTTTTTCTGTTATTCATATATATGATTATAAAAGTCGTCAGATCTCCTAAAATGGCCATATGGATCAGGATGGATTTTTAATTTACAACACAGTTTTATCATGACTTCCTACTTGAAAAATCAATGTGAAACAACATAGACTAAGTCTGTGTTTGTAGTTCAATTCAGTGGTTTTAAAAGTTCAAAAGTGTGTAAAAAGTTTGTTATTGTACATACAATTACAAAGATTTTACATTTATCAATCGTCTGCAATTTATTGAGTTACAACCAAGTATTTGGGATGTGTTGTTTGATATTGATTTTTCAAGTAAGGAAGCCATGGTAAAATTGATTTATAAATTAAAAATCCAAAATAAGTACCCAATCCTCATCGATATGGCCACTTTAATTGATTTTGTATTTCCCTCCACATCTATGACAGCAAAGTTTAGGAACACTTTTTGAATGTTGACTAGCAATTGCACGTTAGAAAGTTTGAAGCATTCTATATTAGTAGCTTTCATGATATTTGTATAATAATGTAGAATTGCACTTTAAAAACTGTGAAAACAATCCATCAAAAATGTCATCTTCCAAAAACACCATCTACATACAGGATTCTTACAGACTGTAGATGAAAAAGCCCCAAAATGCAAAACCGCATGTGATTATTTGGTAGTGATACCAAACATTTTCCATTCCTGAACAAGGCAAAACACTGCTTGAGTATTTTAAAAAAGCCAACAATTCTATAAAAACCATGTGATGAAAACGCACTCACGTACTGCTGTTTTCAAAACTATCACAAATGATACTGAGTTTTAAGGAAGGGTAGATATAATAAAAAGATTGGTATTACCTGTTCCATATAGCATGCAACGTAGGGATTTTGACTGAAGATGTCTGCCATAGAGGGCAGTATTCATGGAAGTAGTTAAGGCAGACTCCACGGGAAGACTCTGGCATTGGTAGTCTCACAATATGAATGTTAAATGTCACTACATATGTTTAGCATTGTGTGCATAAATAATTCAAATTTATGTTTTTGCAGTACAATGGTAATTGAAGAGAAAATTCCATCATGAACCAATATTGTCTTAATTTGATTCAAACATAAATACCTTGGAAAAAGAATGTATTATAAATGACAATAACTGAACAGCGATTCTTCTTAGTAGTAGCTTCCAGTCGTTTTACATCGAAACATGGCCCTAGCTGGACACTTGTGTTAAAGATAGATAAAATGTCACTTCCGGTACACGGATGGTGAAATTGAAACATTGTGCAGATGTGTTAATAGAGAGGAATGGGAAAATGTTTATACTTCCATAACCCTAACTGCAATTTAAAATAAATCGATAAATTGATGTGTGTATTGTTAAATTCACCATGTCATATTGTGATAGTTTCATTTGTAAGTCAAAGATTGACTTTTTCAAACCATTTCTGTGAAAGTAGTTGAAACAGTGCTACCATTACAAAATAATTACAATTGCAAGTTACAGTTGCATACTTTCAAATGATCGCAAACTTTTAGACAATTCTGAATTCTTCCGTTTGTTTGACTGCTATCTTTTAATGTTTTGTGATGCACAAATAATTGTTACTTTTAGATGCTAAATTGCTGTCACAAATGCACATGAATGTAGATTACTTCTCTATCATAGTCATCTATGATGCACATTTCATAACAATTGTTACCTCTCTGGAGCTATACCTACACTGGTCAAATAAAAGGGGCTTCAGAGAAAGATGAGAATCATATTTAAACATGTAAATTAATTAAATCATGCTGAAATTGACATTGTCATTTCACTATAATGCTTTCAAATGTTTTATGATATCCCTAATGTAAAATTTAATAGTGTAGTGTTATTTCTTATCATATACAATGTACTTCTTCATAGCTCTACATAGTACTTTCATCATCATCATCATCGTCATCATCATCATCATCGTTATCATCTTCATCATCATCATCATCATCATCAACAACAACAACAACAGCCTGGGGCTGGTTCAATCATGTATTTCTTAACAATTCAGTGATTTCTAGATTTTAGCTGAGAGTAGACTTAGTACTAGATTTAAGACTATTTAGAAAAAAAAAAGAAAAAAATATTTAACAGATTTTTGCTTGTGCAAAACCAGTCTCTGATTGGTTTTATCTGTGTTGATGTCTGTACATTTTGTGGCCATTTATAAGGCACAAGTTATTTCTGTTCCTATTCCCATAGGGCAAGAAGCAATAGATAGCCAGCAAGTAAGTAAGAGATGTTTATCCTCATCACCCCTACTTCTCTGTCAATAGACAAGTCTACTACCATAGAAATTATTAGGAATATACCAAATTAATACTGAGGACAGGGGTGATCAGGCTTACATATAATATTAACTAATTTTCTAACATGTGTTAGTGTAAGTTTTTCATTATATTCTTCTATAGTCTTGTGTATAGTGCAATTTGACAAGATGGGGGCTTTACCGTATACATATTGATGAGAAGCTGCAGTTCTATTTGCTGGCCAAAAAAATAGAGCACTTAGTAAAGCTGTGTTAGGGGAATTATTTGGCAAGGAAATATGTCAGAGATTTCTTAAAGTATTCTGTGTAGTCCAGTTTTGAACCTGTAAAATTTTACATCTATGTCTTTGTTCTTTGCTAACAGGTCAATGCTAGTGACTTTCCATGTTATTCCAATGTCTTAAACATATTTCAGTGGGGTAATATTTACGCTGTCTATTTTGGAGGGGGCAGTGAAAGTAATGCAGTTTGCAATTAATATTGTACAAACAGCTGCAAGACTTGCAAGTGCTTATATAGCACAATCGTTCCTGTTAGTCTTTATTATGATAATGTTAGTCGTATTTTAATTTTATATGCAAATATTATCCATTAAGAGATTTTTAGAAAGTTCTGGAAGTATTGGACTGGGTTGTCAAGTTCCTGATTAAGGTAATTGCTACGCACATGGAAAAAAAAATAATTTTCAGTGTATTAAATGATAAAAATTGTGTGATTCTGAAAAGTTGTATATTTGTATACTGTGATTACAATTGTTCACGTTTTAACTAAAATATTGGTAATATGATATTGTAATCCATAAATTTATATGTCAACTGGTAAATTTCATTGTTACATTTCATACAGGAAGACATTTCTTCCATCAAACGTAAGCCAAGTGTATTCAGTATTTAGAAGTAAACAAGTCAGAGGAAACATATATAGTTACTTGGAGGGTTACATTTAACCTAAGCACACCCTATTTCCCTTTAAATTTTGGTTTGGTCCTGTGGTTTTCTATGAAGGATCAGTCTATTTTTAGGGAATTAAAGGTGAATCAAATTAAATTATTTAGGAGACCAGGGTACTGCTGTGTGTTTTCCGGAGTTCCTTTTTAAACTGATGTCTACCATATATTTGTTAACTGTCAAAATCAGAAAATTCAGTGAGACAAGTTTATTCAAATCTCACAATTTTGAACTGTCTTGTCAAACTACCATGTCACAATACTCACTCGTGAATGTTTTGCTTGGTATAGTTTGGAAATAAGTTTAACTATTCCATACTCTCAATATAAATATTTTAATATTCTTATTAAAGTAGTATAATATTATGTCATTTTTCTGGAGCTGCATCTTCTCTGCCAAATAATTCCTCAGTAGGTTCCCCCCACTGTAGAGGTGCATATTGCCTAGATTTACATTTTTCTACAGTGATTAAAAATGTAATTCCGATATCTGCCAAATGTCAATTTTTGCTTCTGTTTTACTCAGTGATAATATTCAATCAAGGAACTGCAGTGTATTATATCATTAGCCAATATGAGCACAAAAAAAATAAAAGATTTACTAATGACATATTATTTGACTTTGTATCCTGACCAAATTCATTTTTATCAGAATTAAAATATTTCTGAAAGCGTGAAGTTTGTGTGTCTTTACTCTTGGCAAGTTGAAGTGGTGCATGGTTTGGTTATAGAATATATATATGTGTGTGTGTGTGTGTGTGTTTGCGTGTGCGTGTGTACTATGTATGGCCACAAGCTCTCAATACATGTAAACTATTTGTTTATTTTAGGGGGTCTGGCATCTGCGATTGCTGAACTTCAATTTCACACTACTACCGGGGGTATTAGGCAAAAAGAAAATAATTGTTTGGTTCCGGTTACCTGACCCTAAACTTCTCTTTACATACTCAAGAAAAAAATAATAAAATTGCAAAAATGGTGAAGTCACACGAGAAATAGTGGATGCGGAAACTGCCATCATCTTAAAAAGACACTCTTCCCATCTGTAATGCTGTGCATCTATCTGATAGAAAGAAATGAACAACACATACACCATTTGGAAAATAATGGAAAACCTGAACTAGACACTCGCACACAGGAAAAAAATATTACAAAATAAAATAAAAAATCTACTGACCCCATCTATTCTAAAATTGAGCGTAGCTGAAACCACACAGTTTTTTATTAGGCCTTAGTACCAAATTACGAAAACTTTCATGCCTTCAATAATAACAGGTTCAATCTGTATTCATCAGTGCATCACTGAGATGTTGATAAATTGATTAAAATATGCAGTATAATAATGTGATAAACAGTGTTGGGATTCCGGTAAGTATTTTAATCTGTTTACCATGTTTTTACACTGTATCGATAATAGTGGTCTGACCACTATAATTGTAACCCTTGGTTTACATCATACATAAACATTGAAGTCCCACTTGTGAACATTCATTTAGGGGTTTAGGGTTTCAGGATAAACAAATGTTGGTTTATTGAGCTTGTGTGACAATTTGTGCAATCATCCCTAAAGCAATAGGGAACTTGCAAACCATGCATGTTGAATGTTGCATCATGGGAAATGTGATAATAAATACTAGTCAATTAGCATTGTAAACAATGCTGATACATTGTTTGATACCACAAATAATCAATTCATAGTCACCCTGACCATTGTGGGAGGTTTATTTTATCAGTAGCTCCAGATTAGGTTACAATAACCACAGATAATCCCATAGTCCTTTGCGTCTGAGCATGCTCAGTCTGGATTGCAAGTTCCCTATTGGCTTCTAGGTTTATTTAATTTGGAGAAGGCTTGACGGTCAACCTGGGAGGTATTCTTTTCTCAGAGCCTACCTGCCAACTCTAATTCAAATTTATTATTTTTTGCTACACCTAATCTGTAACAGTCAACACTGAGGCCAAATCAACATATCACGTTAACATTCAATGTCAATCATTACGGTGCCAAATTAATAGCATACAGCATCACAGAAACCAAGTCATTATTTAAGGGTTAATCAATATATTACAAATCAAAGCTCAAATTTGCATTTGATGATCTTTGATCAAAGTCAGCAGTCAAACTGTGACACCTATTCACTAAGATGATAAGTACAGGTGTCACTAACTTGTCTTTCTCATGTATCAGCAACATAGTGACACTTGCAACTTAGCAGAAAACAAAATTGGAATTACTGAACTGACAACATAGAGAGAATGTTTATCAGATTTATTAGCCTGTCTTCTACATCTACATACAAATTACATATACATTACAACCTGCTCGCCAATTGGCCAAATTTATGGGGATGAAATTATTAGCTGTGGCTAAAACCTTCTTTCCATATCTAAATCCATGACTTACATGTTATGTGCTCTGGGAAAGTATATCATTATATTCATTCAGTGAAATAGTTAATGCTGGTGAGAGATGAATATTGAATTTTATGCAAGTTAGTGTACCTTCTGTGCATATAATATAAATAAAAGCATTTGAAAAAGAAAAGATAAAGTTACTGTGACTTGAGGTACAGTAAGTAGTACTATATTATAGTAACTCAGGCAATGGTAGTCCTGCTTGCAGACAATGTGCATGTTACGCTCAACATCAAGGAACAACTTTCTCCGTATGCATGCAGGACTAAGGCCAGGGAGGAAAATGTTTGTTTTATTATAATAATTTTCAATACAAAACACGGTTGCATTTTTTTTTAAAACTAAGATACTTACCCTTACGCGACTTTTTTCATTTTCAGGATGTTACGAGAATGTATTTGCATATTAATTGATTATAAGTAAATGTCGTCTGCTTCACATTAAATTAAGTTCGGTCACTGAAAACTGATTCCCACATCACTTTCAGACCATCATATAAACACTTCTCGTTGTTTGTAAACCATGTCTGACTAATTCTTGTGCCAACCTTTCTCGTTGTCTGGTTAAAATGTGCATTCCTGGCCAAGTTTCTGACGAAATGCCACGGCCTCGTCTTGCCCGCCATCGTCGATATCGATGTTCACCATAACATCTCGCGAGACTACACACTGGACAAAAGAACGAATACGATTGGCCAAACGCCTGCACGAGTTATTATGGTTGTGGGTCCTGCATGCTGTATAGCCTTGACTTGATTTCTGGGATGGTATATAGGATGGCATAGAGTTTTGATAAATTTGTACGTTTCACATCATAATGGGTTGGTTAAACTGAAGACAATGGGATGGGGGGCATGCGTGCGTGCGTGCGCACGCATATTAAGCTTATTCAAGATGGTGATGCATAATCGTACTTTTTATGGACACTATGTTGCGACTTTCAGCGATAAATTATAATTTTGGCAAAGAGTCTCTTTTATAATAGAATTTATCATTTCTGGCATTTCAGAGTGACAAGGCGTGATACTTTGTAGTTACACAATATATATATATATATATATATATATATATATATATATATATATATATATATATATATATATATATTATATATATATATATATATATATATATATATATATATATATATATATATATATATATCAATAATGATAACATAGACACAGTGATAATAGTCGTCTAGGGAAAACGTTTATACAGTTACATCATAAAAATAAGACTTTACAACACTATAAAAGACTGGTCCTGTCGAAACGACGTTTTCAGCTTCCGACCTAGAGATGTACATCTATACCAAAAACATAGTATCAAGCGATTGTATACTTACTTATTATCTCTACTCACTTCACCAAATGGTCAAGAGTACATCCCTTTACTGAAATATTTGTGCAAGCTTACATTTAATTGAATAACAACAATTATGTGCCATCTATTAAATGACATGTTGTGTGCAATGCTCTGAAAAGTGCAACACAAACAGTTGGTCACTCTGTTGACGTCGACCCGTCATGCAACACTACAACTGTAAAATAATTCTCCCTTCCCCCGTCATACATACTTTTCGTGTCCAGTGCCCACAATCACTCTTTTCCTTATCATATGAAACACTAGATAACCACTGAATAAATACGAATCACAACATCTCACAACGCACTTTAATAAAAACAAAGGCACCCTGAGCTTCTTTATAGAGGGCGCTGTTACCGAGCAACTTCATCATATACACAACCCGGTCTCTAGGAGACGCATTGCTTTGGACATAGTTCAGGACTACTTTCTCATAATATCTAATCTATATAAATACATGCACATTTACAACCCTAAAAGGAGACCTCTATACGACTATATATCCATAAATCCTGTAAACTTTCATTAATAGATAATGTGTAGACTAAAATCCATCATCGTCTCAAGTTAGATGTCTTGAAACTGATCCCTGAATATTAAAAGAAAATCTACACTTCGACTTTCCGACAGACATCACATAGCATAAAATAATACATGTTTATTCCAAGCCCCTCCCACACGTATACTGTATAGTCTGTCGGCTATCAATTATAAAGTAAATGCAGTTTGAATCCTGGCGCCATTCTGGCTGTGTTGGAGCAAACAAACAAACAACAAACAAGAGTTCGATATACGCATATAAGAATGAGCCTGTTTCTGGTATACAGATATATATAATATATCTAAAAGAAAAATTTGAAAACAATCACTATACACTGTCCTGAGGTTGTATCAGTGATCATTAAAATTAGTTCAATAAAAAAGAATTCTTCTGATCTGAAGTAATATATCCATGTATGTTATCATAACTGGCAAATTTCAACGTACGGTGTGGTGCGTCTCTTTGGCACGCGCTCGGATTATGGTTGAACATCCTCCAAATGGCATGCCTCAGTAACATGTGTAACATATACATTTCTCCTTGCTTGGTAGCGGTTGGTGTGTTGAGTTTGATATTGTCGTGGTGAACGTTGTTAACCCTTGTACCACATACGACAACTTAAATCCAAAACAGTCAACTTATCACTGAATATAGTTTAAAATCTAAATAAAATTCGAAAAAGTTTTACAACTTGATTCAGTCGAGGAGCGAACAATATTGGTAGTCGATTGTTTGTTTTTTTATTAATGTCAACTTGAACCTCAGTGACACGTGACGACGTTACGTTGACTTTAGAGTTCAAATGCCCAGTTGATATGGCTAAAATGTTCCGACCCCGCAGGATTTTAGTGACAGCCACATGACCGCACAACCATGTTGCGATATTTCTTGAGTATGACGTTGGAACTATCATCAAAGTACAAGACTGAGATGGCGCTGAGTTTGGAGGGTGTACAACACGGTTTAGGGACGTCTTCTGGACTCATCAGGTGTACTAACGTCTGGACAATGGCGTGGTTGGTTGCATTCATGTGAGCGTTGAGAGGAAAAGAACATTCACCGTTGCAGTAAAATGCATAGTAGCCTTCAGGGGCAATTATCCAGTCCTGTGATTCGAAGTAAAAGAGAGGGGGGAAATGAGTTTATAGGTTGTTGTTTTTTTACCCCATAGTGAAAATACTCGATTTAACTAGTCTAATGTAAAGTTGAAGTCCATACATGCACGTCTACTGCATTAAAAGTGTCTTCTAGCATTGTGAGAACAGTTGATAGCTTAGCAAGGATTTACCCGACATTTTATACGTATAATAAATTACGTCATCGGATAATTTACAATTTATATCTTAATGCCAGGTTCGAGTGCAAGTGATGGTTAAGTATGTGTTGTAGTACGTAGAATGCTGTGCACACTGTTTAAAATATGAATCAAGAGGTTTGCTGCAAAAACCATGTAAATTCAACTCGTGCCCCTTTCATACATAATGCTACGTGTATATGCACACTAAGTTTTAAGTGTGTGTTTCTGTATCACTGAAAGATACCTACCTGCCAGCCAAGTTCTTTGAAACTGACATATAGCGACCTCTTCTGGCAACTCTTTCGTCTTCGACTTTCTGAAGCTGATGACATAATTAAAATCGGACAATTTAATGAGTACAGCTGTACATCGTATAACAAATTATTCGTGGTAATCTACCCAAGCCCTTGTACATGCTACAGCATATGAGTAGCATATAATTAGCACGGGTATGGACAAAAAGGTAGGACTTCAAGTCTAACCTTACATATTAAGAAATGCTACGTTTATGACTTTTCACAACATTGCAAAGTAAAGCGCAAAAATGACATAACTTACGAGCCTTTGATCTGTGCTCATTACGGTATTCTCACCTACTGGGTCTTTCGAATTCCTGTTTTTGTTGTTTTTCTTTTTATTCCTGTTTCTCTTCCTCTCTGCACCTCTCGTCTTCCTTATGTGTGCTTCCTGGTTTGCCTTGAAAAATGCCACTACAAAGGGTTGTTTGTCTTCGGCATCACCTTCCCCAAATATCCCCACTTCATGTATATCCACTGGGTCTCCTTAAATGAAAAACATGCACATAGAGTTATGGGTGTTAGAAGTAGGGTTATTTATGGACGGACACATAGATGTTCTAGGACAAACGCCCCCGTAGGACAAAAGTGCCCCCCCCCCCCGGATAAACGCCCCCAGTAGGACTGTCATTGCCTACGAATAGAGATCCAAAAAATCCAGCGTTTGTCCGGGGGCATTTGTCCTGTTACCATAGACAGACAGAAACAAGACAGACGGACTTAGGTCATTTATATATCCCCATATATCCGGACTGAAAACATGTCGTTCAAAGTACATTATTGTTAGACTACGAAATCTGACACGTATGTCAGGAATTTGTAGAATGTCTCATCTGTATAAAAAAGACAGCAGCACCAAGAAAAAAAAAATATTTAGGGTCGGCGTGAAAAACTAGGTGGGGTCGGGTAATCAGAACCAAACAACTTGTTTTTATTTTGCCTTTGGAACATAACGACAAACTTATCAAGGTGGGTGCTTTATAAAATGCTATCCAGAAAATGTCAAGAGCTTGTATTAAAACGAATGTAAAAAATGGCAATTCTGTGTGAGGGCGCACTTTGGAATCCTAACGCATGGGTGTCTCTTTATCCCATGCCAATTTATCCAATATCAAAATATCATGTGTATTCTGACTAGGCTGTTTATCATCACATTTGACAAAGTTTAGTGGTTTCAACTTTTTGTTCTGTCAACTGAGTTGGCCACTTCAGTCGGATTAATGTTATTACCGTCATGCCATGGGTTCGAGATAACACAAATGAAAGGAACGGGAGAAGATAGACAAATACCACATATGAAATCATGGCGAACTAAGAAAATCTGTGATGCCATAGTATTGCGTAATGGCCTTGTATTGAGTTTATTAGTAATTAAGTGCATGGTCTCAAACACTATTACTGTTAGTTTTGACTCCAAACCATGGAGCACCTTGGTTTACACTCTGGGTGGGTATAAATCACTAGACCAGCACAGTTTAATATTGAACATTATTAACTGGAACGGGTACCAACAAGACGAACGTCAAACTAAACAAGGAAAACAATCGATTTGGAAGCGATCGTCATTTTTAAATATGTTTATTTACGAATTTCATTGATGCAGCCATTTTAGCTATCCGTAGTGAATTTAATTATGTGCGATTAAAAAATCTATACAAGGGTACAGGAGGAGAGAGAGAGAGAGAGAGAGAGAGAGAGAGAGAGAGAGAGAGAGAGAGAGAGAGAGAGAGAGAGAGAGAGAGAGAGAGAGAGAGAGAGAGAGAGAGAGAGAGAGAGAGAGAGAGAGAGAGAGAGAGACGGTAGTATTTCTTTCATGATCTCATCTAGTCTATTGTGGCATTTGACATTCACAGTAAAGGTTTGTTGCGCTGTCAATAGATTTCAATACTGGCTATGGTGGTCGGTAGATTAATGTGCTAAGGATGTTAAAGGCGCCCCTACGTATAGCAGATTTACAAACGACAAACATGCCTGGTTAATTTCCCTGGTGCAAGAATGCATACTTCCAACGGAAATGCCTTTGTTTGGACCATAAATTGTACTGACAAAGGTTATACCATTGTAGGGTGGTGCTTGGGTTTCCAAATATTGCTACAGAGACAGTAACATGAACGAACGCATCGTGCTGAAATGAATCCACGTCCGCCTCCATTGTAGCCTTATTTAGACCAACAAAGAAAAAGCTGTGGTGGTCTGAATTTGTGATCAGATAGTACAGAACGACAAAGCACACCCAGTAAACACACGTTGCTCTCTTTACATACACTACCTATACATAGCCACCGTCCCGAAAATAGAACTTTCCACAATATACATATTTCATATAAGTAATTTCCTTTTCAGAAATACGCTCTGATTACCGGATGCACTGACCGGAAGTTGTTCTACAATTTACCCATTGAAAATTTGAAGCAGGTGGTAATACTTATAAGTTGTATAAAACTCAAAAGATTACTTGAAAGAGCCGAACGTACCGTCTGAAGTGTAAACGTATAAATAATGACTGGCATATTATATTACTCAAATCATCATCGTGTATGGTAGTTACAAAAATGGCTTTACAGATTGTATGTTATCATTTTTAAATATTCTTATTAGTTTAGATTTCAAATTTTGATACAGTAATTGTATTTGAAAAAATAAATTATTTTTGTTTATCATCTTCCTGTACCCACAGGGTGTATAGTCGTGGATTAACATTCATTATCATGCATGAACCAAGATATTGTCTTTGAACAGAATATATGGAATATATACCCTAGTCGTTCTGCGTCACGACAACCTGTGTCTTTGTCACTGGTTCTGGGGTGCTTAAGTATGAATCAAAACGTTCCAAATCGCCATTATTTTTTTGCCGATTGTTCATACATTATGCTCGAGGAGGTATAAATATATATTTATCTTCACTCAACTGGAAAATACTCGTAACGAAAGGATTATGTCATTACTTGTCTTGCGACTCGTGGTGACAGGGCTCCTCAGGTCACTCATCTTTTCCTTGGCTGAACGAAGCAAAACGTTGGGGGAATAATATCTAATTAATTTTGAAAACATTCTTAATCACAGTATTACCTGGAGATGTTGGAATGTTTCAATAAAATATATTTATATTTCTTATTAATATTACAACATTTACAGCTGGTACCACCTTGAGTGCACCTACTAAATTATGAATAATGAAATTGGTGAAGCAATCCCGGTATAAACAGTAGTACACACTTGGCAAAAGGGGATTTTTAAACAACATACGACTCTAATAGGCTATATGTAATTGAATCAATGTTTATAGGCATTGTGTAGATATGAGAATGAAGCATTGTGTAATTGTAAATTGGAGAATTATGACATTGTGTAATAATTATATATTTGAGAATTGAGGCATTGTGTAATTGTACATTTGAGAATTATGACATTGTGTAATAATTATATATTTGAGAATTGAGGCATTGTGTGTAATTGTACATTTGAGAAATGAGGCATTGTGTAATTGTACATTTGAGAATTGAGGCATTGTGTAATTGTATATTTGAGAATTGAGGCATTGTGTAATTGTACATTTGAGAATTGAGACATTGTGTAATTGTACATTTGAGAATTGAGGCATTGTGTTATTGTACATTTGAGAAATGAGGCATTGTGATAATTGTATATTTGAGAATTGAGGCATTGTGTAATTGTATATTTGAGAATTGAGGCATTGTGTAATTGTACATTTGAGAATTGAGGCATTGTGTAATTGTATATTTGAGAATTGAGGCATTGTGTAATTGTAGATTTGATAATTGAGGCATTGTGTAATTGTATATTTGATAATTGAGGCACTGTGTGATAATTGTATATTTGATAATTGAGGCATTGTGTAATTGTATATTTGATAATTGAGGCATTGTGTAATTGTATATTTGATAATTGAGGCATTGTGTAATTGTACATTTGACAATTTAGGCATTGTGTAATTGTAGATTTGAGAATTGAGGCATTGTGTAATTGTACATTTGAGAATTGAGGCACTGTGTGATAATTGTATATTTGATAATTGAGGCATTGTGTAATTGTATATTTGATAATTGAGGCATTGTGTAATTGTATATTTGAGAATTGAGGCATTGTGTAATTGTATATTTGAGAATTGAGGCATTGTGTAATTGTACATTTGAGAATTGAGGCATTGTGTAATTGTACATTTGAGAATTGAGGCATTGTGTAATTGTACATTTGAGAATTGTGGCATTGTGTGATAATTGTAGATTTGATAATTGAGGCATTGTGTAATTGTACATTTGAGAATTGAGGCATTGTGTAATTGTATATTTGAGAATTGAGACATTGTGTAATTGTACATTTGAGAATTGAGGCATTGTGTAATTGTACATTTGAGAATTGAGACAGTGTGTAATTGTATATTTGAGAATTGAGGCATTGTGTAATTGTATATTTGAGAATTGTGGCATTGTGTAATTGTAGATTTGAGAATTGTGGCATTGTGTAATTGTATATTTGAGAATTGAGGCATTGTGTAATTGCACATTTGAGAATTAAGGCATTGTGTAATTGTACATTTGAGAATTGAGGCATTGTGTAATTGTACATTTGAGAATTGTGGCATTGTGTAATTGTAGATTTGAGAATTGTGGCATTGTGTAATTGTATATTTGAGAATGAGGCATTGTGTAATTGTACATTTGAGAATTGTGGCATTGTGTAATTGTATATTTGAGAATTGAGGCATTGTGTAATTGTACATTTGAGAATTGAGGCATTGTGTAATTGTAGATTTGAGAATTGAGGCATTGTGTAATTGTACATTTGAGAATTGAGGCATTGTGTAATTGTACATTTGAGAATTGAGGCATTGTGTAATTGTATATTTGAGAATTTAGGCATTGTGTAATTGTACATTTCAGAATTGAGGCATTGTGTAATTGTACATTTGAGAATTGTGGCATTGTGTAATTGTACATTTGAGAATTGTGGCATTGTGTAATTATAGATTTGAGAATTGAGGCATTGTGTAATTGTACATTTGAGAATTGAGGCATTGTGTAATTGTATATTTGAGAATTTAGGCATTGTGTAATTGTACATTTCAGAATTGAGGCATTGTGTAATTGTACATTTGAGAATTGTGGCATTGTGTAATTGTACATTTGAGAATTGAGGCATTGTGTAATTATAGATTTGAGAATTGAGGCATTGTGTAATTGTACATTTCAGAATTGAGGCATTGTGTAATTGTATATTTGAGAATTGAGGCATTGTGTAATTGTATATTTGAGAATTGAGGCATTGTGTAATTGTATATTTGAGAATTGAGGCATTGTGTAATTGTACATTTGAGAAGTGAGGCATTGTGTAATTGTATATTCGAGAATTGAGGCATTGTGTAATTGTATATTTGAGAATTGAGGCATTGTGTAATTGTACATTTGAGAATTGAGGCATTGTGTAATTGTAGATTTGAGAATTTAGGCATTGTGTAATTGTACATTTGAGAATTGAGGCATTGTGTAATTGTACATTTGAGAATTGAGGCATTGTGTAATTGTACATTTGAGAATTGAGGCATTGTGTAATTATAGATTTGAGAATTGAGGCATTGTGTAATTGTACATTTCAGAATTGAGGCATTGTGTAATTATAGATTTGAGAATTGAGGCATTGTGTAATTGTACATTTGAGAATTGTGGCATTGTGTAATTGTACATTTGAGAATTGTGGCATTGTGTAATTGTACATTTGAGAATTGTGGCATTGTGTAATTGTACATTTGAGAATTGTGGCATTGTGTAATTGTACATTTGAGAATTGTGGCATTGTGTAATTGTACATTTGAGAATTGTGGCATTGTGTAATTGTACATTTGAGAATTGAGGCATTGTGTAATTGTACATTTGAGAATTGTGGCATTGTGTAATTGTACATTTGAGAATTGAGGCATTGTGTAATTGTACATTTGAGAATTGTGGCATTGTGTAATTGTACATTTGAGAATTGAGGCATTGTGTAATTGTAGATTTGAGAATTGAGGCATTGTGTGATAA
This sequence comes from Glandiceps talaboti, assembly GCF_964340395.1. NCBI lineage: Eukaryota > Metazoa > Hemichordata > Enteropneusta > Spengelidae > Glandiceps > Glandiceps talaboti. The sequence continues at coordinate 17,833,305 of NC_135561.1, read as the reverse complement.
TTGTACATTTGAGAAATGAGGCATTGTGTAATTGTACATTTGAGAATTGAGGCATTGTGTAATTGTATATTTGAGAATTGAGGCATTGTGTGATAATTGTACATTTGAGAATTGAGGCATTGTGTAATTGTACATTTGAGAATTGAGGCATTGTGTAATTGTATATTTGATAATTGAGGCATTGTGTAATTGTATATTTGAGAATTGAGGCATTGTGTGATAATTGTACATTTGAGAATTGAGGCATTGTGTAATTGTACATTTGAGAATTGAGGCATTGTGTAATTGCATATTTCAGAAGGAGCCAAATACATAATAGTGAGGTGACCTTGGTTAAATTACAATTGACATTTCAGAGTAAACTCTTCAAAATATCACACAAAATTAAAAGAGCAAGTTTGCATCGAATTTAAGTGGTCCTTTCCCTTAACATTATGTGATCTAATCCTGGTAAGTTTATTGGAAGTGTTTTTGTAAAGACAAATTACAAGTACGTACCTTCTACTGACTTTATGGACATCTGTATTTTTAGGTCATCTTTTTGAAGAGAATCCCATATGTTTTCAGCTTGTGAAACCTCGAATACCAACCAACCTCGTTCATCTACAGATAACACCCTAGAGTCCAGAACAACGTTTTCTTTCTCACTGAAATAAAGGTAAGTCCGACACCATGGTAAACAAGTAGCATACGTGACTGTCACAGATGAACTCATCAACGAGCTAATTTTCTGAATTCTTGAAAAAAGCGAAACAAATGTTAATAGACTATGTTGTCATAGTGTTTGGGTTTTATTTTAGCTAATCAATATATATGTACTCTCTCATTGCAACATTTCACAAAACACGTGAAACATCCGCTGGATCCACATGCCCACTGCTCACGACCAAAAAAATATCTATGCCCGTCTTCCTTTCCTTTCCCCAATATTGGAATACTCCACACTATAAACCCCATCCAACCCCCACCCCCACGGCCAGATCTCCCCAGCATTCAGTATTGCCGGTACTTTCTCCCCATTCTCCACAGTCTGTTTAAAATATAAGTTTTACCCACTGAAACACTGACTGTTTCCCCCTATAACTAATCAAAACAACAAATTCTCCGGTCCCCACCACCACCCCCATCTCACTAAAAATCGTGTACGAACAGCCTTTTGCATGAACAGCTTCACTGGTTGCAGCTGAAATGGGTTACTTGGACCGTTCGTTTAAATTGACTGTTTTAGTAATTTTAAAGAAGATTGCCACAATTACATTTGACGACTACATTTTGCTGTAACACACAGTTTTACAGTAACTTAACAATCATGCATAATTGCAACGAGAACTACGTACATGAACCAGACATAATTACAAGACCTACGATAAGAAATTGTTAATACAAATACCACAGACTGATGAATACAAGATTTAACACCACCGGATATCAAATTGGCTTAACATGGTTATTTCGGAGTTACGTCATCGCTTTGGGGTATTTGTGTGTTGACATCTGTACTTGGGATAAGATGGATTCGTGATGTGTAAAGATATCGAACACATAAACAGAGTAAGGAGGTTATTACTACTGAACCAGAAAGACTATAGAGTTTCAATTACTAGGCGGCATGGCGTTCTTTACTTCTCATGTAATGTTTTTTGTTGTTACCAATAACACAAAGAAAATACGTACAGGAACTGATAACTACAAGCACATGAAATGTTACACTTTATCCCATAGTGAAAACTGTGAATCAAATACTCCTTAATAAAATGGGCCTGCATCCTATCAATGTCTGTACTTAGTCTGTAATTAGTAAAAACAAAGAAACATTTTCAAAGACATCAAAAAACATGGTTCGGTAGTATATTTTCTTCAAATGAATGTAAGGGAAAGTGGTTCTTCGAATAAATATAGGTCAAAGGGTTTCTTCGAATGAATATAGGGCAAAGGGTTTCTTCAAATAACTACAAGGGAAATGATTTCTTCGAATGGAAATGGGGAAAAGGGTTTCTTCGAATAAGTATTGGGAAAAGGGTTGCTTCGAATGAATATAGGGCAAAAGGTGAATATTGGGCAAAGGCTTTCTTCGAATGGAAACGGGTTAAAGGGGTTCTTCGAATGAATATCGAGGAAAGGGTTTCTTCGAATGAATATAGGGGAAAGGGTTTCTTCGAACGAATATAGGGGAAAGGGTTTCTTCGAATGAATATAGGGGAAAGGGTTTCTTCGAACGAATATAGGGGAAAGGGTTTCTTCGAATGAATATAGGGGAAAGGGTTTCTTCGAATGAATATGGGAAAGGGTTTCTTCGAACGAATATAGGGGAAAGGGTTTCTTCGAATGAATACAGGGGAAAGGGTTTCTTCGAACGAATATAGGGGAAAGGGTTTCTTCGAATAAATATAGGGGAAAGGGTTTCTTCAAATGAATATCGAGGAAAGGGTTTCTTTGAATGAATATAGGGGATATAGTTGGAGTAGGAATTATTTGATGGTTTAAGAATACTTCTGTTGGATTCTTGAACAATTCTTTACTAAAATATTCTTCGAAGAATACTAACATGGCTCTTCGTATAAAATATATCCTCTCAATTACTTCATCTTACTGCTGTATTGACATTAGTTTCTCTTTAATAGCTACAATGTACATTGCATAAGATTAATATTCATTTCGATTAAGCCACATCACAAATAATTGAAGTCTAAATCTGTGGTTAATACTTCAAGAAAACATGTTGTTATGAAATTATATAACATGTACGTTACATACAAAGATAATAATAATTTTAAGTCACTCACCCATCCTCGTTAACTGGTAGGATTTGTGAAATGGTTATCCTGAACTCAACAACATCACTATTTTGTCTTTTATGTTTGTAAATCCTGAATTCAGCCGAAGTAACCGTATCATCCAAGGACACGTCACTGACATCAAAGTCGTACCTCTCTATGTTAGTCCGTGATGACTTGTGGTGTTTCTTTGGGTGAACTATAAGAATAATTAGAAAATCGCGATATATTATTACCTCAAAAAAAAAGAAATGAAAACTTGATGATCCCAACAAAACTCATCTCAAAGGTTTTCTGTATCTGTAGTGTAAACATCCAAGAACGGATTCTTTCATATACAGATACATAAATATTGAAGCTGGTTAGCAAATTAGAAACATGTAATGATCATTTCTCACAATTGATAAAACATACAAGGTTTTGTAAGCACTGTACTGACTAGCTTTCGCCCTGTTAACAGAGCATCATCATCATCATCATCATCATCATCATCATCATCATCATCATATCATTACTTCAATTAGAAGCTGAGAATGCTTTCGTATAACTAATAATTTGCTTCAAAATAATTTTTCTTTAAGTGACCATATGGATGAGGATTTAGAATTTATTTTGGATTATCAATTTACAAAAGGGATTTATCATGGCTTCCTACTTGAAAAAAAATCAGTGTGCAACAACAAATGTCAAGTCCTTGTTTGTAACTTAAAACATGACAAAAAGCTAAAATATGTGTAAAGGTTTGTTATTGTACAATAACAAACATTTTACGCATTTATCATTCCTTTGCAAAGTATTGAGTCACAAACAATGACTTGGCATTTGTTGTTTCACACTGAATGATAAAATTGTTTAATAAATTAAAAATCAAAAACTGAATTCCAAATCCTCATCCATATGGTCACTATAAGGTTGAATTTTCACGCAAAACAAGTTTGTTGTTAGTGAGTACGTGTATTGTCTTGCAAGATTCCAAACTTTTACAAATTACAGAGGTCTTTAATAGGGAAGGATGTATTCAACTTATATACATCAGTTTGTTCAGCTACAACTTGCTTTACACAATTCGCAAGCCATTGCCTTTGAACAGAAAACATGGATATATACTCTAGTCGTTCTACGTCAAGACAACCCGTGTCTACGTCACTGGTTCTGCGGTGCTCGAAATATGAGTTCAATAACCCGACCGATCCCTAGTTTAAGACACCGAAGGTTAACATTGTTTACATCCAAAAATAAGAATTTACTTCTATTTCTGTGCAGATTTTCTTGCCATAGTATCCTTCGTCAAGAATTCTCTTTTAAAATCCCATTCCGGAGATACCGAGTGTAAGTTTAATAAATTGATACTGTACAGTCTGTATATTGTGTTTGTCTACTTCACATATAGTTGTCTTCATTTACTTCTTCTACACCTCATTAAACTATCACAGAAGTCAATGTGTATCTTGTTTTAGAGATGAAGCAATTTCTCAGAAACAACCAACCAAACAAATAAAACAACAACAACAACAACAACAACAACAACAACAACAACAAACTTAATAAAAAAATATAAAATAAAATAAAATGTCCACCCACGTACCCTAATATCTGAAGTCATGTTATCTGAAACAAACATTTTTTTCCTTAGCTTAACAGACGGAGAAAAAAGATGTTGATAAATGATCTACATAGCTTTCAATAAAAACAATATAACATTACAATCTACACATGGTTGTACTGGCCACATTTGCTGTCACAGAACTACTTAGAATACTTGTGCATATTTGGATAAACGTATTCATCAGTTCATCAGATAAACGTTTTCCATTTTGATATAATATATCAACAACGTTCACTTAAAATGTTATACACGTGAATATTGGCGTCAATAAATCTGTAATTAGCGGTTTCAAAGTTTTAAAATTCCACCAGATTTCACAGTTTACCATGAAAGCAACCAATCGCAGCTCACTGATGGATAAACATTCAATTTGATAGAAGGTATGTTTAAAACACAGTACACCCTTTTGTTCTTCGAGTAAGCTTATATGTGGATATCTTAATTGAATCGACTTCACATTGGCGGTGACAGGGCTAACAACAAACAGATATCGTAGCCAAAATGACTTCACCACACCGTTCCCTTCATTAAACTAATGGACTTAAATTGATATTGTTTGGCTATCTTAAATGAGCTGCCTCTTATTTCCGTGAACTAGACCAGATGTGACTTACTGCGTATCTCAATCAATCTGTAATTAAAGTAATGGTTTTGATCAGTGTTGTGTTAGGGGCAATCTATGGGAGAGTAGCTAGCTTTAACCATGTATATCGCGTATCGACTACTTACTGTAAGTTAAAAGATAAAACTTCATGTTTTAGAACAGTTTCCTACTTGAATATTGACCTTACTAAAGGCATGATAATAAGACACACAGATTGGACACAAACAGTTCTAGCGTACACACATATACTTGAATGTTGAAATTGTATTGCATGTATTTCTTATGTTATGTTATATTATGTTATGTTATGTTATGTTATGTTATGTTATGTTATAATGTTATATTATGTTATGTTATGCTATGTTATGTTATGTTATTGTTTATTAAGGTGTTATATGTAGACTTAACAAATGAAATTATACAGTACTTATAAATAAGATTTACAAAAAAGAGCCACACCCTGCCCTCTGACTTATAGGACACAAAGAATATCAAATTAAATAAATAAATAAATAAATATCACATACGTCTCAGTTGTTAATAAAGATTTTCCTATGGTTAAAGGCTTCACGTAAAAAGTAGTAAACTACAATATTCAAATGGGCAAGGTTTAAGCTTATAATATCAAGTTCTGACGATCTGAAGTCAAAATAACAAAAACAAATAAACGAAAGTGCATGCGAGATCTACGTATAGTATTGATCAATGTTCGAAGTGTTCGAGTTACATAATAGAAATTTCGACTAGATTTCAGCAAAACTATACAATATTGTTAACATAAGTGAAACAAAATCATTCCGATTTCCAAACTCACGGAAACAATCATAGCTACGCAACCCCGGCCAACGAGATCGCCGCAAAACTAGTATATATGTTTCTTTAGGACAAAGCTTAAAAAGGTAAAACACGTTTCTCAAGTGGATCTACGAAATATCGCGATGACAGAGACTACAAATCTGTGTTCTATCTCTATGACTCTGAATTGGTCAGTAAAATGATCTAGAATGGTAATAGAAGAAGGAAATAATCATTTTTATAAACATAAAACACACCAATAAAAGGCGGAAGGGAAAAGTCAGGCGTGCAATTTGACGTGAAGCAGAACTTTTCATATATATACACCGTTGTGTTTCATCAACTGACAGGTTTCTTGTTTATCTTTATTTTTCATCAAAATTGGCTGGCATCAATTTCTAAACTACTTCGATAAGAGAAGTCTATTACTGAAACCGATGGTTAGCTCTAAAGGTCAGGAAAGTTTATCTTTTAGATTTTAATTCAATCTAAGACTTACTAACCACCGAAGCAATCTCTCTGAACTATGCTCTTATTTACTCTATCGTATCAGTTGAATCCATGTGTCGCCATACGGTGCGTTGCGACATACATTTACCGAATTTAATTTCATAAGTATTTACCTCGTTTTTGGATTATATCGATGCCTTAAAATAATGTGTTTAATTAAATTAATAGTTATATAAACTCTGCTAGGTTGGTGAAAGCACGATGTGCATCATGTTATCGAATTTCATTGCAGCACCACATTATGTCCATAATTTAAAACTCCCCCTGCAAAGTTTGTCAAAACACATTGCCAAGGGGTTGCTATACAAATTGTTAGAATTGCTGAGACCCTCCCCCTTAATTCCCACTCCTCTCTTACGTTTGACATCTTAAAGATATTGTATCATTCATCAAAGTAGAGTTGACCTTTCGTCTTTACATAAATAGCACTCGGGTTAACACAATTTGAAAATTACAATAAAATAAGACTTGTACAGAACGATATTTCTCTGAGTGTTTTCATTTTAAAAATACAGCAATGCGTTAATTTTTTCCAAACTATGCAAGCACAGTTCTGTCACAAACAATCAAATAAGTAAGCTATGTGCATCATGATGGTGGAATTTATCCTAAATAAAATGTCTCCCCAGCTTTTGTCTATGGTGGTACGAACATTTCACTCCTCCCCAGAAATATCCCTCGTTTTTTGTAAGCCAGAGGTTTGCATGGTTCTGGTCTCAAAAAAGTAAGAATGAATGGTTTTGACGATCATTCGCTTAAACAGTGTACGCTAGCAAATACATCACGGATGACATCATCAGTGAAGGAGAGGCACGTGCATTTCAAGGCTTGGGGTCAAACTTAGGGTATATATCAGCTCCTGAGTCGAGATCATACGACAGGTTAAAGTTAAAATGAAAGGATGCTGCCATCTATGAATCCTGTCTGCAACCCGAATATACTAAACCATTCTCTTCTATAAATCAATAACTTGTTCGTTGACACCTGTGAGACAGGCTGTGGCCGATTTTGGTTTGAGTTTATATCCCACGAGGTGCGGATCTAGAATATAATAGTCAACGATATCGATGGAATCGAAGTAAACCAACCCGTTCAACTATATTATAGGGCAAGTTCAGAATTAAAATGTTTTGCGACCTGTTAGCTAAAATGTCCACGTCGCTGATTTGTAACTGTGTTTTAGGTCTCGTCTACTACGAGAGCTGACGCAGTACAGCATCAGCGACGTGGACATTTTAGCTATATACGGATGGCACACCGTTTTTATCCTGAACCCGCCCATAATGTCTATCTAGCATCGCGATGTTCTGCTATGTGAACCAACTTCTTAATTCTCAACCAAGAGAAAGCGAGAAGGGTACTTATCACTATCCCAAATAAAGGATGGTTTATGGGAGGCATACAGTTTATCGTTCGGAGAAAAATATGTCTCAATATCATAGAATGAGAATTGTTATAAAACATTTCGATGGTTGAATATTATATCTCTGTGTGACATAGTCAATTATAATCGAAATACTGTACATGAATAATAAACAACCTGGTGAGTTTTTGTGGATTTCGTCCCGATAAAGAACACCGAACGGTTGTACACTACCCTCTACTTTTGCACGGTCTTGTTTGTGACTTTTGCTACATTCGCAAAGCTTCAAGCTGAGAAGTTATGAAAGTAGGGTGTTTTGGTTTTTTTATCTCATTTGCATAAGGGTACTTGAAATCAATAAAGACGATCGTGTAAGTCGTACTGAAGGAGGTAAACAGTGAAAACTTTGTACAAATAAGAGAATTAAAGGCGAAATTTTCACAAATCCGAATCAATTGAGCAAGGTAAGGATTTGTACAGCAAATTATACAGTCTTTAGTATTCCCACGTAAGACGAAAATCCACATCATGCACAACGAATACAGGTTTTGCATTTTGGTAGTTTTCTAAAGCGCCCTTAATTACGGTTGTACCGCCTCGGGAGCGGGAAGTGAATTGTTCCGAACAAAGACAAAACAGACAAAGGCAAATTGAATTAGTCCTGATTTACGAGTTTCATCCCCCGCTTCAACCCAAGTGTTTGTGAAGGTCTATTGACAAGCATGTAAACAAAGTTTGCACTGAATAGTTCGGTGTATGTGTGGTCTCCAGTTCTCCATGTTCCAGTGTCCGCCATATTGTTTACTAGACTATGCATCATGTTTTGGATTTAATAGTCCTAGCTATAGATGCACTGACTGCATTTACAACACAGCTCATCACAATGTTCTAAAACCACTCAATGTGTGACTCCAATGCGTACTTCCGATAATTTGTTGAAAGTCTTCGTGATTTTTTAATTGACCGTAAGTTCGAGATGAATGGACCACATGCAATTAACGAGTGACATCAATGAAGTGTATTTGGTCAGACTGTCTGTTCTCATGATGAAAACGTGAAAGAAAGCAGAGAGCGCCATTTGACAACAAACAACACACATCTGTGTCGTGGCACATGTACATGATACGTATGTACAGCAAATTTAAGCATCGTAGCTATAAAAGCAACAAAACCAAGAAATTTAACAAAATATCCAGCTCAAACCCTTCTATAGAGCTTGTATGTGGGCATTTGATATTGAACAAGGACACCTAAGTAGAAAACTAGGTGTTTTAGAAGGTAATTCTCGACAATGGCAATTGATTATGAAGACAGTAACACCTTCAGTGTGATTCTTATTAGACACCGTTTTAAATAAGAAAACCAGACTAATGATCCGGTAGTGCCCTCTTAGATTGCCGTGTTTTGTACTTTGTTCATAGTCACCTTTCCATACATAGCCTTTTAACTGCTATTGATACCACAAATCATCAAATGTCCCTTTAAGGAGTTTTAAAAAAATGTTTGTTCCGATATCATGACTTCAGAAAATAGGGTAGGCCGGTCGAAATTTTATTTTATTTTAATTTTCTTCATTACTTCGACCCCAAGATAAGACACTCGTCGGTCACAATATTTCCGTGAGAGTTTGATGACTCAGAGGTGTAAAAGAAGTAAATGAACACTTTATGCAGACTGGAATACGATGTATTTAAGTGACCACGTGCACAGATGAGGCAAAGGCATGAAATGTACACGGAAATAGAATTAATTGTTATAATTTTACCTTTTTGTGTGCAAAAAAATGTTTAGGGTCGGAATGAGGGGCTTAAACTGGGCCCTGGGTCGGTCGGGTTATTGGAAACACACTTTTTTATTTGGCCTTATATGTATATACAACATGCAAGCTATGCTATTCTGCGCCAGAGGACACAGAACAATGTCTATGCCACTGTGTGAAAAACCCCACTCAGAACAAATATCTACCACTATATTATGGAACAGGTACTGCTCCAACTATTCTAGATGCTAGTAAGCTTATTGGCACATCATCCCAACATCTTACCCTACTATGCAAACTTGAAAACGTCTTCGGAAAATTCATTTTTGATATCAGCGTCACACGTACACGTCTCCTGTATGATGCTGATTGAAATATTATTACCTCAGAGGGTACTCCTATAAACAGGAGGGATTTCATAACCAACCAAAAAATCAAAGGCATAGTAAAGCTGAGTATATACGTGTTGAGAGAGGGTGGTGTACTGTTTGCGGCATATTAAGAGTACCTGGGCTATAGTCGAGTTACTGAATTCGAACTCACTTGCTATTGGTAGATATTAACCTTGTATTTACACATAACACACATAAACGATTTTGAACATTTAGAATACAGATGCTAAAATGTCATGAAACTGCTATTATATTATGCCATCAATTGTACCATAGATGTTCTCTCTCCAACATATATGATTATACTAACAAAGCTAAAAGACAATACCAATATCGTTGAAGGCGGCATGGCAGGCATCGACATTAACATTGTACTAGAATAGCGCACTCGAGGTTTTATGTCAGTATTTTCACCCGAGTTAAAACAGCATTCTCGCAAACCAGAGCTGGTATTTCTTCCGCGACACTGAGACACACCGTGACATACCTTTTGGTGCGTCTTGGACGGTGCCGTAAAAGAGAATGTGGTTTTACGACGATGAGATAAAGCTCACTTTACCTACACGGCATTGTAAACCCTACATTTGCGGGTAGCATAGCTGAATTGTTTGCAAACCACACGAATATCAAATGGTGCTGCGGAATCCTACTATAGAGGTAGGAAATATATTGGTATGCACAAATAATAACATTACAAGAGTTTGTTCACCTTACAAGAGACGCCTGGCTCCCATATATGATCTCTTAATTAATTGTTAGGATGATGTAGACTAAATGTTTTCTTTACAATGATCCTAAGTATTGAAGATAGACAAAATTGTGTCAAACTCTAAGCTGGATGGTATGAATCATAGACTGACTTTGGTACTTAGACATTGTTGACTTTGGATTCAAAAGGCGCCTATTCAGGGCACTCATGGTCGTCGTTACTCCCCACTCGTTGATTCTATTGTGCCATTTGGAGGCACTCGTCCGTACACTAAGGTCAAAAAGTAAATCCACACACAAACTCCTTTTGGTTAAATTCACTCAACTGTGGACGAACAATGATACACTGAGCGGGTGCATGCATTTCTGTAGTTTACTAAATACACATATAACATACAAAGTGAATAGCGTTTGGCAGTACAGTACTCAGCAGTGCATGCAATTTTGGTGTTTAGTGTGTGTGTGTATTCTGGCACATGAAATTCTTTATGGGCTAGCTAAAAGCCTGACACATTGATTAAAACTTCTTTGGAGGATAATTACCCGGTTCCACGAGCCGCAGTTATAATTACCCGGTTCCATGAGTTCCAGTTAGTTTTGTTAATTTGTTAATGAATAAATTACGTTGACATCGTAGAATACAAAGTGTAACTTGTTACAATCTGTGAACATTTGTAATTCCAAATTTGCATATTACGTAATGAACTTGCATAATAAATAATTACTATTTTAACCTTTCAAGTCAAGATAACTTTAGCAACTTATATATATATATATATATATATATATATATATATATATATATATATATATATATATATATATATATATATATATATATATATATATATATATATATATAAACTTAATACCAGAAATTAGGAAATCATAAGCCATAAAACTCAGTTTCTCGCTTCTGCAGTCAACAGATGTTATATTTTATATGTCAATAGTAGACGATACTGGTTATAGTGTTAAATGTTGAACGGCATCATTTGATCATTTGTGGTGCTAGTTGACCCTGTCTACTAAACATATACATTGGAAACGTTACCAATTAAAGTTGGCCATGGCAATGAATTTCATGGTGACAAAATTAATGTTATATTTACTATTAACAAATTATGGTCTTATTAAACAGTCAAACGAACGGAGTGCATTGTTTTGGTAATATACCACTGTACGTAATCGGTCAACTTGTGGTATTCATCAGACAAAATACATAATGTTACTCACTGTAGTCAAAGATAAAATTTAGTCCCATGTAACAGTAAAACAAGTCACTCACACTGTAGTTCGCATTCAAAGATAAACTCTAGTCCCGCATGTAACACTAAAACAAGCAAATGGAACAAGGTTATGATAATATTAGCTTACAAGACATAGCTATGTGTAACCTTTATTTGTTAGTATAATGCAATCCACCACGCCCTGCTTGCCGTCAGCAAAACTCTTGGAATGTGAGCAAGCAAGTAGGCCTATAACATCACATTGTCACCATAGATACTAAGAGTAGATGTTAAATATCAGCTTTGATAGATAGATAGATAGATAGATAGATAGATAGATAGATAGATAGATAGATAGATAGATAGATAGATAGATAGATAGATAGATAGATAGATAGATAGATAGATAGATAGATAGATAGATGGATGGATGGATGGATGGATGGATGGATGGATGGATGGATGGATGGATGGATGGAGGGAGGGAGGGAGGGAGGGAGGGAGGGAGGGAGGGATTGATGATAGATGCGTGCATGCATGCGAGTGTGCCAGCGTACGTAAGTGCGTGCGTGCGTGCGTAGATAGGTACATACTTCTGCACGCACGCACGCACATACATACATACATACATACATACATACATACATACATACATACATACATACATACATACATACATAAATAAATTTACTTTTGTCATATAAATGAATGAAACTTGATGATTGTGGCACTGCTGACTGTGATCAAAGTACATTAAAATCTGGAGAATAAGTGAACAAAAGCTGATGATACTGATGGTATACATGGAATTATGACGTTGCTGTGAATGTTATATTTTGTAAAAACAAAGAAGGCTACATGGAACCATGGAGTCCCGAGTTTGAAAGGTGTGTTTTTGTGAAAGGCCTTCCCCTATAGTTTTACATAAAACAGACCACGTATTTAATGGTGTGAAATGTGTGAAACACTGTTTACTGTCAGTGGAAAGTTATGAGATACTAGCAGCATTCCGTGCTCTAATGGAACACGTTTTTCAAATTCCCTTATCAATAGAGAAACTGCGGTGTACCGTTCTTGACCTATCGACATTGGGGTCCTCAATTCCAAGTTTAAGATGAAGGTAATGTTAGCCTTGCGGGGGGGGGGGGAATGAAGTGAAAACTATTTCCACATTATAAATAAATGAGCAATTCAGTTATTTTATTATTTTAACAAATAAATTTCACATTGTGTTGAAATTGATGAAAAAAATTGGTATTAATAATGAAAATGTCACGAGTTTTCACTTTCTACGGTGTTACTATTAATATTACTTTGAAAGAAAGACTGCTACATTTTCGCATGTAAACCCATATACTTATGATTACAAATGTTACGACTAGCTGGTTATATGGTATTTTAAGCATTAGGTTTAAATTGACTAGTTTGGCAATTTTGGCTAAAGGTCAAGTAATCTTACGTACATGATGAGGAGCATGCCATGGCTGTATGGCTCAGGGCCAAAACATATATAGTACACGATCTGGGGGCCCATTTGATATTTTGTATGGGTAAACAAATCAAAGTAATCTAATTTGCATATCAGGACAATATTCATGAATACTATTTACATATATGAATAATAATAGGCCACGGATTTCAAACTAGGTGAAAAATATAGGCATCAAATCTTAAGGAAGTAACTATTGGAATTTCAATACAGTTTTTAATATATGAAATGTAAGTTATAATGCATTTTTGAGTATCATTATTCACGTCATTTGACAGCAAGTTTTGTTACAAATTAGCTTGTAATGTATGGTGAAGTAGATTCTGACGACTAGCCCAGGTTGGTCGTCTTTATTACATTCAGTTTGTCGATGTAGACAGGGATGGAGATAGGACCGGAGTTTCGATTCAATATTCCGTAAGGAAGTTTGAGCTCGAGTCTCAATTCACATCATATTTCTGAGTTTAATAATCGATATTGAAAGATTAAAAAAACACACGAATAAAAAGGGTTACGTAGATGCCTCTCATCAGTCATAGGGATGCGTAGTATTTCTTACAGGCTAAATATAATAATGTTTTGACTTGAATATATCATCTAGCTTTATGGAAGAACACAAGAAGTTTTCTTGTGGTATGGTATCGAGTAGATATTCATACATTTTTAGTAGCAGGATTCGTGTGATATTGTCCTTAAAAGGAAAACAACAATTTAAGCATTACAATGTGTCCCTGTGGTCCCAGTGTTCATGTGTGTCGCCCATACCGATACTGCACTGTAGTATGTCTTTCAAAAATCGTGTTTCTAATTCCACAAGTATTTGCCATGCACGAATGTAACGATTCAAGAAGTATGTCTGTCCTAAAATAACAATACGTTTGTTGTCATCTATGCAGTTTGGTATGTGTTTAATTCAATGAATGCCATATGATATCCCCTTAGCACGTGACACGTTTGGTGGTCATATGGAGCCACCGTGACTGCTCCGTGTAAACGACATAATACATGCCAAGTTAAAATTAGCACTTCGTCGCCATTCTTGTAAGACCGACACTAAACTCAGGATGTTGACAAAACATCAGATAGTCAAGTATCACAATATACTGTAAAATATAGACATGTTTATTCAACATAGCTACAAATATTATGGCAATCCAAGGATGCTTTTTTATTTCAAAATCTGTACCACCCTTGCTAGTAATTCTCACGACTATAACTTATAGAATGTGATTCGAGGTTTACCTTTTTTGACACTCAGATTCTCATGGAAAACCATCGATGATGGTAGGGTTTTTTGTTCATTTTTTTTTAAAAACTGGCCAACAACTATTGAAACAAATATTCTTGTTGATTAAAAACGTTTCAATTTTACACATGATAATGTTCATTATAATATGCATAAGCCAAGTTATTGTCTTTGAACAAAAATATGGATTATATATACCTTGATAGTTCTACGTCATAACCCATGACAACCCTAACCCTACACTGATCACTGACTCTGCGGTGCTAACAACGTGAGTCAAAACGTTCCAAATCGTCATTATCTTTTCCGATTTTTCATAAATAATATTTGATTATATTATTCCCCGATATTTTTTCTTAATTCAACCTGAAAATGCTCGTATACTATGGGTTTCGTCATTACTCGTCTAACGACTCATAGTGACAAGGCCCCTTAAGTAGGTCACTCAAATTGTAATACACTTACATGGACACATACCGTTACATCGATTACATAGACCGACATAGCTACTACAGACAACCTACATTGGACGATTTCGTGCATGTGTTTGACAATTATATATATATTTTTGTATCGTTTGTATCGCAACACCATTAGATGAGACTAAATTACTTTCCATGAAATCTTTTGCTGTATTTTGTCTTCCAAACAGGCGAATAAAAGATAACCTACTATGTAGTAACGAAAGGTAGCATATACTTCTTCACGGACATTTTGTTCAAAAAATGCACGTTTCATGCTTTCAAACGCCATAGTATTGCAAAAGTGGAAAACGCAGTCTGTACGTTTTATTACACAATATGCTAGCAGTGTCTTTCAGTTTTATTTTCCTAGCGAGTCAGGTTATACAATTTACTTCAATTTGAAATTAATTGTAAAGATGGCGAGTAAAGATTTCAATAATTTCTAACTGTGACAAACTCTGTTTCTCTCATATTTCGTTGTTTCTCGATGTTTACACTAAAGATTCGTTTACCGAAGTGGCCATATGGATGAGGATTTGGTATTTAATTTGGATTTTTAATTTATAGCACAGTTTTATCATGGCTTTGTACTTGTAAAGTCAATGTCAAACAACATGCCATATGTCAAGTCCTTGTTTGTAACTCAGTAAATTGCAAAAGACTGATAAATGTGTAAAATCTTTGTTATTATATGTACAATAACATTTTATTTTACTAAAAGCAGTTTTCAAAGTATTGAATTCCATACACAGATATTGTCTATGTTGTTTCACATTGACTTTTCAAATAGGACGTCCTGATAAAATTGTTTTATAAATTAAAAAAAAAATCCAAAATAAATACCCAATCCTCATCAACATGACCATTTTAAAATAAAGTATTAGATGTGTGTACAAATGCCTACAACTACAATTTTGGTTTAGGTGAAGATTTTTGTTCAGAACAGGACTAACATTGTGATGTTCGTGACGTGTTGATTGACACTTTGATCAGACTGTCTGCCAGGTTTCAACTCCTAGCACTACAAAAATCGGTAGACTGGGGTTTTAGATAAACAAAAAACATTGCATTTTGATATGTTGGCTACATTGCGGTGAAAATAGTTGGAATAATTAGACTTGTTCCATAATGACACTATAATGACTTATCTGAGACGCTCTGTTTTACCACAATAGAAAAAGTTACGGAATGTCAAGCAGAATGCTGTATCCTCTCTCGCGGACAAAAGATTCACCAAGTTGCCTTCTCCTAAGCCGTAACTTCAGTCGCCAGAAAATAGTCGGCGCGTGGTCGCAATTACGCGACACATGCAAGGTGACAATAAGGAAAGAATTCGCAACTCTTGAAAGATCACGGCTTGCGAGTTTCATTTTTCAACGTGTCGCCCACCGAATTTGTTGAGGTGCACGCGTTCTGTAAGATTATACTCCCAGGGCTATTGAGAAACGATATTGGAACCGCCCGTGCAGACGTGCAAATATTCATTCCATACACTTGCAATGTTTATGTTTGTTTTAGAATGGCAAATAAACACGTTTTTCTTAAAGATTACAATGACACTCTCTACCTATAGTGATTGTTGAGATAGCATGGCTAAATATTGCTACCAGTGCTTGTTGGGTCTAGCAGCCACTAACAAACAAGTAAAGATATCACCACACACTTCAACTCAATCCTAAAAACAACATTACAGAACTATGTAGATTCTTAGACAAAGTTGTCAGGAGTTTGTGTGACACTGAGAACTATTCATAGATAGAAAAACACAAATATCTTTATCTTATTTTATTTTTTCAAAACATTTCTAACTCTGGAAATTACACAGCTGATTGAAGAAAAAAATATATACTGTAAAGTTTACTTCTTAGCAAATTATATAATTATTAGCTTTTTCTACCGGGGATATGTATGTATGTATGTATGTATGTATGTATGTATGTATGTATGTATGTATGTATGTATGTGCCATCCATCCATCCATCCATCATCCGTCCGTCGACCGTCCATCTGTGTTCCACATCGTGGAACTTAATAAATATAAATAAGTTTTCATGACGTCATTTTTACAATTTCGATTTTGACAAGTTTCCTACTCCTGTCTCGTCCCCTCCCAATTTCTCCAACCAGGTTCCTCCTGCGCACCATGTTTTCATACATATAGGGATGGCAGTATCACTTGAATGTTGACCAATAGAGACTACACCCAGTCTCTCACAGGACTAAGTACGCATCACTAGTAAAAATGTGTAAAGCCTAAACTACTTAGCAAATAATGTCTTTGCTGATTTGTTTACTCAGGGCGGTTTACAGCCGGGTTAGTTAACATTTAGATTGAGTTAGTGGTCACATAAAAGGATATTAATGAATTTAAGGAGACCAGAAAAGTGCATTAAAAAGGATGGCAATTCAAAAGGCAGTTTTACGACTGTTTTCAAGCCCTCCCTACTTTATTGGAATTAGTTCGGCCTTCAGAAAAATCTAATTGGTGTGTGTTTTGTTACCGTTATGGTTCGATTGCCTTCACTTTAACAAACTATGCTAAAAATTTACATAATAATGATGCAGTTAGGGTAATATATGTATATATATGTATATATATATATATATATATATATATATATATATAACTCGGTGAGTATCAATCTGCTATAAGACAGTGCTCTATACCGCAGTGGCAGAGCGTAATAGTTTTAAACTATATATATATATATATATATATATATATATATATATATATATATATATATATATATATATATATATATATATATATATATATATATATATATATATATATATATATACATTATAAAAACAACGCATACAAACAACGCATACAAATTCCGGTATGTATTAGTTATCCAGTTGAATTATATATGTTTTTAAACATTTTTTTCCCCAATTCACCGTCATTTCTAACCCACGGGTCACAACTGTGTTGTCGTGCAGTCTTGTAACGAATGTCCATTTATAATTGATTTTATGTATAGTCTTATAAATCTCGCTTCTCTGCTGGTGTCTACCCTTCTATTGGTCCGACGAGCTAGGCTTTCAAAGAGAGTGCATGAAATCGATTTTAAATGCCGAATTCTGGTTACAATTTGAGATTGCTTAATAGTGTAACCACAGTCTGTGTGGTCAAATCCATGAAATGTTAAGAGTGTCGAGGACATATTTTGATACTCGATCCTTTGTTCGTCTGAAGCTTTATTTTGGTTTAAATTTCCCATCATTTTCACAAAAAATATAAGAGTATTTCTCTCCTTTACTTGAAACTTAAGGACACATATAGAACAATTGATTGCTTGTTTTGAAACACAGTATTAATTACAAATTGTTTTCATGGTTTAGGGTCTAACGCCATCCCCAGTCAAATTATGTCTATTTCCAATGGTAACCATAGTATTTCTTAGATTGTTGTTTTCCTTGTATACAGTCTAAATGATGCCAACGTTTTGACTTGAATACATTTCCCCTACCTGTGCGGAAAGAACACATTGTTATCTTATCGTATAGAGCATACTTGTATATATTGATACATTTGTAGTAGCACGATTCGTGTGATGTTTTCCTTAGGAATATAGCAATAATACGTGCCCCTGTGGTTGTAACTACCATTGAACTAAACCAGTGCCTAAATTCATCCCTAACTTGAATGCAATTGTGTATTTTATTGTACAGTCAATCAACTATTCTACATTATTAACGTTAACGTTAACCATCACTGAACTATCCAAAGTTACTAAATCGGTCAAATTGTGTTAACTTTGATTCTTAGTATTGTCACATGATAAAATACATGAATTATGACATCAACTTCCAAGGGATGATCCAGTACGCCACGAATGAAAGCGGTAAAATGTACGTTGTTTATCTCGAAAACAACCCAACGACAAGGTGTACCTCACATTCAAGCAGTGACAATAAATAGTAACTATATTATATGGACTGCAATATGAAAGATCGGGCACCACCTTCACAACACTTCGTAGTTATTGAAAAACTTGACTTGTAGTCCCAACACAACAAAGGCACAGTCAGAATCAGCCAACACCAGCGAAGTGCTCCAAGGTAGTAGAGATAGATAGGTCTGTTATAAAACATGCCAAGCAGTTCAGTACTTTGGTATCCAGTCTTGGTGTCTATAGCCAATCAAACACTGGTACCGTCCTGGGGGCTTATGTCAGCTATGAATGCAATGAATGAATTGCATGACTGAAAACAAGAAGAACATCCGCGAAAAGACACTTTCTACACAACGACTGACAATGGCGAATGGAGAATAGAAACAATAGGTAAAAAACAATCACAGATAACAACCACGAATTGAAATTGAGAAGTAGAAGTAGAAGAAAGAGATCGTTTGTTTATATTTTTCCAGTAAGTACTAGATTTGTAGGTACTTGTACGAAATACATCTATTTTATTCGGGAGTTAGATGCGATATTTTTCAGGGGAGACGCGGGACTTGCAAGTTGGCCTTCACCATGGGCAAATCCGCCACACACTGTGTACACGATACTACGCATTTAATCCCCGTGGGCTATAAGCCAAGAATGGAGATCGCTGCGATCGATTTACTGAGTAATTTCCAATTGTTTAGACATTTGACTTAATTAAATCATTGGTAATTACGTGAAGGGAACACTCCTTTGGTTTGTTACGCAACAAACAGAGTCAAGTCATAACATTAATACAACAAGTCTACAAACACATGAACGCCTTTTGACATGGCTCACATCTGTTTTATCTGTGTTCTACCATGTGTCTACTTGTCAGCAACAGTTTCATTGGTTTATTAGAATATGTTCGAAAGAAAAACCAGGTGTAAGTAACACCTTGTACAACTGCAATCACCGTCGCTGACTTTACATTGTTGATCCAGACGTTTCAATATGTTGTGTGCACGTTTACCCATTTACTAAAAACCACTTTGTAATGCACTAAAAAAATAGAAATTAACAAACAGAACAAAATCCTAGAGACCGTCGATGTCTATATTTAATATCATTCAATCTCATTGTCTCATAGGATATGTGTGGTATTTGCTAAGAGAACATTACGAACAGATATCCTGGACGGATATTTGTCATTCTTAGTATGTTGTGGTATTGTCATACGAAAACCAAAGTGACAGCGATCTCAAATTTAAATGTATCGACAGTCTAGCCTGAGCACGAGAAATTTATGAACACTATAGCTACAATGATCTGTTTTTGGTATTCAAAAAAGGGCAATTGTTGTATATTACTCAAGTGCAAACAATTTCAGACGTCGTAGTACCCTTTTTAATTAAGTACGCGAATGCCAAACTACATATTATGCCCATCCGGTGTCTTGGATGTGAGTTATGCACGATAAACTTCTACAAGACAACGTCGGACCACCAGGCCAAGGGTTATATTATTTGGACCCAGTCTGTATTCTACCAAACTTACATTGTATTTCAGGGTTTACAATATGTGCGGTCGGTGCCTATACAGCAGAGTTCAATGAGATACATTTCACATTTCAGGTAACCGAAAAACAGGGGAGAAAAATCACACACCACAGTAATAGCTTCCAAGATTTAGAGCGACTACAATACGTGTAGAGCGAGACAAATGTGTGCACAGTTATTGATACCTGTAAGACGTCGCGTCATCCTTTTTCTAAAGCTATAAATGGGTCTAAATTGACGGGAAGCGCGAAAACACAGGTACAGGCGACGCATTGTGTAAGAAGCTACGGCAAAGGTGCGATCAACTAGCACACATTGTGATGAAAACTGAGTGGTGTGCTTGAACAATGTGGTGACGTAGGAGACCTGGTTTTCTTGTCAATAGAGGAGAATAATCAGCGAGAGTAAAACGGTCAAATTGCACAAATTACTGACTGGAAGACATGACCCTAAATGTGTGGATCTTTTTCATTTTTCTGTCGAGTTTCTACGAATGATGTCTTACATTCTTAAACTAGACAGGTATGTAGTTGTGGCAGCGCGGGGACAGTTGATCGTCTGATTCTGAGAGAAAAACGGAATGAATTCGTAACTGTGTTTCAGCAGTCTCCTCTTTAGTATATTGACAAGAAAGGGCCAGCTGTTGGGATATCACGCACTGAAAGGACGGAATGAATTTGAAACACATAGACTTATCTTTTAGACTGAAAAAAAAACACAGCAGTCAAAAGAAAGATGTGAAATAAATATCAACTTACGGGGAAAGCTCATCACCATATCGGCTTGATTAAGAGCTGTTACTTCTTTGACGGTGTAATTATGTCCAAGATCATGAAGTAATACAGCACTTGACACTTCATCCACTGTCTCGTTGTCTTCGTTAGATATCGACCTGTACAGGTCTATCATAAACTTGGGAGCGGAGTTTTCCTTGCCCGCTGTGCGCGGCCTTGGCCGGTGATTCAGGCCCAACAACGACAGTATCTCCTGCTGCATTTCTTTCTTTTGGCGACCGGTCACTTGCACCACTGGATCCACAACTTCTTCATGAATGTCTTGGCTTTCTTCTGAGTACATATCCCAGGCGTAAGTGCTGACAAACAGTACCCAACACAGTATAATCCAAGACGTTGACATTTTGGTCGAGCACATGTTACACATGTATGGCTGGAAGGAAGGCTTCAATACACACTACTGCCCAGCTTGTGTGAGACACAGCGGACAACGCAGTGAATGAGTCGAAAATGCAAATGAAATGCGTGGCAGTGGGTATGAAAGAACGAACGCACTCCCCCCTATTCAACTTCCAAGCAACTACTCGGCTATAATTTCCAAACGTTCCCGACTACTGCTCTTCAGATCTACTCGAAAAGTCGGATGGAACACAAAACCTATCGCAAGAAACACCACGGAGCCGGATCAAATTCCCCGCGGTCGAGGTTCCAACCAAAAAGGACTTTTAAGTGAATCCACACCGGAACATTTTGCACGGCACTGCATAAACTGAGTGATTCATAAGGATGCAGCGGATACGTCCGGAAAAGAGTAGTAATTAAGGCTACATTACAGACCATACATTCCCATGGGCTTAGTAAATAATGCAAAAAGCCGTGCTCTCCCACATAAATAAAACAGATTGTCAATTGTAAAAATGCCGGAAAGTCACTGTTACTACAGAACAATACACAAAGTCACATCACGCGAAGCAAAGTTATAGTTCCGTAAACTGTTCTGAAGTCTCTTCTTGAAGTGGACACACCGAACTATACCTACTACTTTCTATTAAACTATTCACTGACTTCAAAAATTCCCCGAGCAGGCATTTGAAGGAAACCAATCAGGAGTCGGCTCTCTGCCATTGTTTTGTCCTTACAAAGTTCAGCAAATTGATGCAGTATGCAATTTGTTGTTATGGCAACAAATGACTGGTGAAAGCTCAGTGAAATCTGATCGGGGTAGTATCGGCCCACCAGCAGTGAGAATAACTGGCGATGCCCATTCAATTGGCCTTGCATATGGTGCATCTGAAAGAAAGCAATACTTGTAAAGAAGAAAACAACGTTTTTAAAGGGATTAGGCTAAATCCGAACTTCGTGATCGGACCAAAAAATGGTTTACCGCCTGTGCGATGAAAGCCACCGTGTTTCCAAAAGTATGTTTAAGTGGATGCGAGTGCTAATCCTTTAATTTCTTGTGTAGAGGATAAACAAGTCTGATTGGGGGACGAAGTTCGTCATCAGATAGATATGAAAACATGCATGAAGTCATACAAGGCTTGCTGACTTAAAAATAAAAACTTAAAACACACTTATGGAATTTACTCTGGATTATAGAATTAACATCGTCTGTCAGCCAACAACCAAACCCACTCTGTTTGATTACATCAAGATGTGTAATTTTTCCCGTATGATCTCCACAAAGTTGTGGTATGACCGCGAAAAGGAAGTTGTGTGTGTCTTGTTGCAATTATTATCAGAGTCTGAGAGCAGTAAAGCCCATTTGATTACCACACTGTATGTACATGATGTATGCCATTCATAAACTCGGACCACAGCTATGTCCAACGATGTTACCAATACTGTTTTACTTTTTTCTCCAAACACCACATTTAAGTACCTCCCCCTTGTTCTTTAATCATCACCTTACCAGACAACTCCTCCCCACTTCCGTCTTTTTTTACTCCAATTGAGTCATCACCTGGCCGCAGCGTATCACAAAACCCCATATGTCTTACAATTCTGAAAGCTTTATTGAATAACGTATGGTATGAATTAAATACTCAAATTGACACTAAACATCTTGCAGGAAATACAAATGCAACAAATTCATCCATTGAGTGTGTAATACTTCGCTAAAACTTTCGAGGGCATCTTCTACGGGACGAGTATTGTATGCCAAGTATGTAATAACTGCAGGCCATTTACAGACGCAAAGTACACAGTTAAACTAACAACATCAAATATTTGTGTAGTTTCATGGGGCAATTAGTGGCCTAAGTTACCCGCGGTCAAATCGGCGGGCTTTCTCTCTAGACATCTCTTATATTGTTAAGTGCTGCACGTAAGGAGGCCATGTGTTGAGAGTTGTGGAGTTCATATTGGACAGATGAGAGAATATCACCGTTTAGTGGCCACCAAATATATAGAACGAAATAAAAACCAGACTATGTCTTAATAATTCTCCTTTGTCACCATACTCTAATAATATGCTATTTTATGTTTAGTCCTTCCTTCTCAAAACCTCGCTCAAAGCTGCATACCAATTAAAGTAGAGCACTTCGTCCACGGACAGTTTAATGTACCAAAATGAATTGAATAGTTTGGTTATGTGGGAGAGTTGTTTGGAATTCTATCTGCTATGTATGCATGTACACTTTGACGAATGTTTCGGCCGCCATGTTCATTCTTAAACGCATAGGATAAGAAAAAGAGGTGTCGATGATGATGGTTTACTGTTACTGAAGAAGACGAAGAGGATGGTTTGTATTGAAGATGGTAAAAAAACAGACAACATTATTGGTCGCCCCGGTCATGATTACTGTAGTAGTTCCTATGGTCATAGTGTCCTCAATGATGATGATGATGATGATGATGATGATGATGATGATGGTGGTGGTGGTGGTGGTGATGGTGATGGCGATGGTGATGATGATGATGGTGATGATGATGATGATGATGATGATGATGATGATGATGATGATGATGATGATGGTGATGGTGATGGTGGTGGTGGTGGTGGTGATGATGATGATGATGATGATGATGATGATGATGATGATGATGATGGGGTAGTGGTGATGATGGTGATATGGTGTTATGATAGATAAACGAGGATTATACCAAGTAGAAGATCGCCAACTTTGAACTGAAAAGACACTGAAATACACTGTTGGTCAATAGAAGGTAACATAACATGTATCAAATACATGATGTATTCCTGTAATACTCGTAGCAATTGACGAATAATTTCTACCAAATAACGGCACTCCGCCCACCTCGAATATAAAGGATTCAAAACTAGGTGTGAAAAATATTTGTCTAGCAGAGCTATAGAAAATCAGTTGTTTAGGATAAAAGAATAACCCTATGTAATCCTTATGACCCCACTTATAAGATAACACTAGTGCAAGAATCTGGGATTGAAACCCTGGCCTTTAATTCTGCAGAATTGATGTGTCCAGTAACGGCGTCTGTTGCCGTTGCCGCAAAAAGGCCTGGTGGTTTTACGACAAATATCTCACTCATTTAATTAACGCGAATCTTCCGGTATCGCGTGTTTTGCATTTACCGCAATAGGTCCTAGTATCAAGTTTTAAGACGACAGCTTACTCATTCCATTCTCGCGAACTAAAATAATTTTTCGGCTATAATCGCGGTGGTTTTGTTTTTTGTTGTTTTTGTTTGTTTTTTTCATTTCGAAAAAAGGCTTAGTGGTTTTACGACATCTTCTTTTGAAATATATGGTATACCGAAATCACCCATGGTCAGTTTACTGATACTTTATCGAATTAGCTGTAAATGGGTTTGGTCAAACCAAAACGTCGCTGTTCTTGTTTCATATGCCCATTCCACCGTCCATTAAACAAGACGCCAAAACAGAAGGGCTAGTCAATTCTGATATAGTTACACAAATGTCAAACAGAATGGATTAAGTTGACTTCAACAGTTTGATCAATGTAGCCTCACACTGCTTAATGGACTGCTAATTGAGGTTTGGGTAACAAATGGCGCGTATTTTGACACTTCGAAGCCAGATCAGTCGACAAGAAACAATGACGCCTCTCGTATGTGACGAGTTTTAGGTGTTATTCTCCGAACGTAGGCAACACATGAATACTAAGGTATAAAGTTTGGTGGGGTACTGTTAAACCGACTTCTCCACGGTTTGACCCCGGGGAACTTGGATCGAGGAGTGTTAACCTTACTTACATGATAAACAAAGAAAAGAGGAGTACGTGCTCGCAGAGTTTAATTTCGAACCCTTAATGGAAAAAGATATCCCATTGTGATATACATAGGACCATTAAGGAAGGGGGGGGGGGGGTACCAGCTGATCCATATACATCATTCATACTATACATGCGTCACCACACCTGAGTGACTAAAACAAGCGACCTGGGTGAGTTTGACGGCATATCCCTCCAGTGTAACTAATACCGAATACAGCAATAGAATGTAATAAAATGATCGTACCTAATAATACTATGGTGGTTGTCCCGTGTCTATCGTCACTCCGTTGCTGGATATAGTCCGTTGTGTATAGAAGGACAGTGGCCCGTAACGAAGTTTACCTACTAGATTAATAATCAATGCATTATACACAGTGACTTATATTAGTCATGTATCCATCATCTGTCCAACTTCAGCTGGTGTAGATTACTCTGTGGCAGCAAACTTGGAAAAAAAAGTTCAATAATTTTATTATTTTGATTCTTTGGATGATTCCATCAAAAGCAATTAGACGATGTGTTAATAACATCACATGTCACATCATACTGTACCAAATTCAACTTACAGCTAAAACGTGGACTGTTCACCAGTAGACTGTACAACATATACATTTACAGTTAAAACATGGAATGTTCACCAGAAGACTGTACATAACATATACATTTACAGCTAAAACATGGACTGTTTGCCAGAAGACTGTACATAACATATACATTATTTTACAGCTAAAACGTGGACTGTTCACCAGTAGACTGTACACAACATATACATTTACAGCTAAAACGTGGAATGTTCGCCAGAAGATTGTACATAACATATACATTTACAGTTAAAACATGGAGTGTTCGTTATTCTAGATGCCAATGTGGTTTCGAACTAAACCACATCTGGTCAAAGTTCCTCAATCAGCACAAAAAGTTGTTCATCCAGTCAGTGAACCCCAACTGCTATAGTGACGTAAACCAGTATAAGTGGCGTCTTGAGCAGACAAATATACCATATTTGCATGTTGGACATTACATAGCTGTCCTATAAACACTAACTTTATGAGGGACTGTGTCATAGGTTAGAATTTTGTGATTGGTTAACAGAGTCATGATGTTAATGACTGTATGGATGGCTGTGGATGAATTTTAAATTGCATCCCATGCATATCAGGACTTCTAAGAGTAACGACTTTGACTATACTCTGAGTGGAGGTGTAAATGGTAATGATACTGTATAGGAACTAGACTACGAGAGTAACGACTTTGACTATACTGTGAGTGGAGGTATAAATGGTAATGATACTGTATAGGAACTAGACTACTAGAGTAACGATTTTGACTATACTAGTACTGTGAGTGGAGGTATAAATGATAATGATACTGTATAGGAACTAGGCTACAGGAGACTGCACATAACATATACATGTATTGACCTATGCGGATCATTTGGCAAGTCATGGTTGTAGGTTTACTTGATAGATAAGAAGTAATTCAACTCTTGTTATTGTTGAACACAGCAGAATTGTGATTGAGGAGAGAGATGTGTTTAGCCCCCTGAATAACAATCATGCTATATTAAACAGTAAAAGTTGTTATATATTAAGTAAAACACCAATCTACACTTGCAAAACAACTCTGATCATAAATACATGTGTTACTTAATATTTAGTCTTCTGGCAAACGCTGTTTGTTTTAGCTGTATGTAACACGACAATCTGATTAAAATCTGATGTGGTGAAAGCGGCTAGATGCCTTTATTTTCAATATGTACATCATTTTGCCGCGATCACTCGGAACAAAACAAACGACACAAAACGATGGAAATAGAGGTAAATAAAGGCATCTAGCCACTTTCAACACATTGGATTTGAATCAGATTGGTAACACGAATACAAAGTAGAAAATTGATACCTGAAACTATCGACTTTTATTATTTAGTCTATTTTCAACAGATTGACCTGACGTGTTAGATCGAAGGTTTACTTAGACACTGTGTCAATGTTTGACAAACACAGATGAATTTCATTTGGAGATCGTGTCATACATATAAACGAGTATACAGCACCGTCAGATTTACCTCGATCCGTCCAGATCACAATATATAATACAGTTGTGTTTAATGCTACTGAGTTCATGGTTTCCTCCCATTGTGACCTTCAAAGAGAATGATGTATGTTTGAATAAAATTGAACTATATTTCACCCAAAAATGAAAACATAACATAAAACAATTAAATAATAATATAGTACCTTCAATAAATGTTTACAATAAATGATACTAAATTATGTTTCTGGTGAGGACCATGGATATAGTCCACTAGGTAAAGAGAGGGGAGGGGTACGGTTTACCAATACCAATACCAAACACACACACACACACACACACACACACACACACACACACACACACACACACACACACACACACACACACACACACACATATATATATATATATATATATATATATATATATATATATATATATATATGTTGGATTGTCCATACACTTGTATGAAAACGTTCATTATTGGAGAACAAATTTTCGGAGCACATAAGAGAGAGAGAGAGAGAGAGAGAGAGAGAGAGAGAGAGAGAGAGAGAGAGAGAGAGAGAGAGAGAGAGAGAGAGAGAGAGAGAGAGAGAGAGAGAGAGAGAGAGAGAGAGAGAGAGAGAGAGAGAGAGAGAGAGAGAGAGAGAGAGGTTATGTTGTTGACGTAACGGAAGTTTCATTAAGTTAATTAATTTGAATATATAACAATTCTTATTGAAGGTTATTTCCATACATGTACAAAATGGAAGTTCTCAATAAATATATATGCATAACTGACATGAAGTTTCTTCGTGGGCAGAGATGGGTATCATATTACCAGAACATATTGCAGCACTCAGAAACCATTGTAAATATCGGGGAAAAGTAGATTAGAGTTGTTGAATTATGTTGGTCATCTTAATGGAACAGAGGACAGGACACAGGAATCCCAATAATCAAAAATAGCAGAGATGGACGGAAATGAACACTTCCTATGAATGATAAAATGTCCATGGCCTGGAGCTTAAACAGAGATAAGGTTAGAAACATATGACGTGGAAAACGCATGACAAAGATGCGGTGAAAGGAGTTCTTGTACCGTCTCTACTATACACGTCAACTTGAAGTGCATTCCGTTGGCCGTGATGAAGACCGTATCACGCAAAATGACAACACAATGCTACAAAAGTTATCGTGTGATAGGATACAGACAACTATTTTTGACAGGCTAAACTCTCAGCGCTAAATTGAGAAGATGTGATTTACTGTTGCCCGTGTAAGGAATTTAAAGCTTTTAGCTATGGAAGCAGACACGTTCACTCAAACAGCGGTTCTTGTGGCGCTAATACCTTTAAGACGCATCGGCACACTTGTATTACAGAAGGAAATCTCAACAGTTGCAGGGGGTAACACTCACTTGCTAATTTGGTAGATTAATGTTTATCGGGATTTTCTCCCACTGTATACAACCTTCTCAGGGGGGCTTCAGTAATTACGGGGGGGGGGGATCAAGCCCGGTCTGTTGCATAAAATATTACCCTTCCCCCTAGTCCCTTGCGCTAAAATGTGACCTTCCCTCAATTTCCTTTCTCTAAAATATGACGCTCCCCCTGTTCAAGTGTTTAAATGAAAAAAATGGCGTAGTTGTTAGTGTTCAATATTAGTAGTCGGGAGGTCCTAGGTTCAAATCCTACTTAGGAGACGGTATTTTTCTGTAGTAAGATCCCACCACATTGATAGTTTTTAAAAGCATTCATTGTTTCTCACTTATAACTATTACAACCACAGTAAGTTTGTATTTTATTCGTTAAATCAATGCCTGTATTTGAATCTAATTGACTGAGGTGAAGGCCAGAAGGCTCCCAAAGACTAGATGAGCACACAACTGACAACCTCAGGACCGAGGTCGACATCGCCACTCCACCATATTATCCCCAATATCTTGCCACGCTGTTCCCCCTTAGACTGTGAGACCCGCTCCTCGCCTCACACCACAACTGACAGTTCATGCACTGCATTTCAGTGATATGGTATTATCTTATTTTACAATGATGGCAGTGGTGCCAGGATATGGTAGCAGTAGGATTTGGAACCGGTGGCAGCGGTAGGATCATGCAAAAATCACAAAATAATGCAAAGTTAGATAGAAAAAATGAATCAAAGTGAAATGTAACCCTCCCCTAATTTCCGTATTCTAAAATATGGCCATCCCCTAGGACCGATTTGTAAAAAGTGACCTCCCTTACCCCCGCACCCCCTTGTAATTACTGAAGGCTCCCTTATACAGATTGTGATTCCTCGTTCTTCCATCGAATTATTCTTGTACAAGCTGATGAACGTTTGCTGTCTTCTCATTTGATGCTATACAGGAAGAAGATGGAAGAGAAAGGTAACATGGTGTTGTTGTTGTTGTTGTTGTTGTTGTTGTTGTTGTTGTTGTTGGTGGTGGTGGTGTTGTTGTTGTTGTTGTTGTTGTTGTTGTTGTTGTTGTTGTTGTTGTTGTTGTTGGTGGTGGTGGTGGTGGTGGTGGTTGGTCACGGTGGTTAATGGTTATTTACGGTGACAAACAAGGAAGATGAAGAGGAGGAGATGGAGAAGTCTTTACGTCGATTTTCACTTCGAATTCCGCCATCAAGAGTGCTTTTCCTATGCCCTGGACCCTGGAATATTTACAAAATATTTATTCTTCAAACTCCCCCCCCCCCACCACCATTATCTCGTCTCTCGTCGCCCACTCATTTCGCCCTTCTGTGTCACTTTCTTTCTTTTTGTCTGCTTGTAAATCTGTTAGATTGATTAAGTTTATTCCCAGGCTCCACTGGAACTGTCACATTAAATTCTTTATTCTATTTGCAGTTCGTTCCCTTTCAATGACTACGTTGTTTATATTGAGGAAGTACCAAATCACAGTCTGAATGGTCCTTCACCTTTCACTATAATAACACTTCGATCGTACGATTTGTACAGATCGTGACGTTACCAGCGTCGATATTTCTTCGGTGCGTCTTGAACGGTGCCGTAAAAGAGGCTGTGGTTTACGATGATTTAGTGTACATGTACAATGTATACTAACAGTTTTTTTCTTTTCACTTTCCGACCAAAAGACACCTTCAAATCATTAAGTGGTTTATTAAGGCAAACTCAAGTTAACTTGCACAATTTGTCGTTTTACCTAGTACGTATCGCGGGTATGACCATAATAGGATTAACTGTAACATTTCAGTAAAAGTCAATTGTTGAAGAATTTTTCGTTGCAACGTTTATCTAAAGAAGAAAACTGAGAAACGACCAAGAACGATACGACCCGACCACCCGTAACATAGATCCACATATATAAAAAAACTCGTGGTTTTAAAGACTTAAATGATAATCTTATACACTTTTGATAGCCAATGATACCTGTGGCGTTTTGTTTCTCTGCTGATTGCGATAACGGCCAAAATCATGGAAATCGAAACTACACTCAGCTGAGCTGTGAGAATCGACGCCTTTTTGCGATAACACTGTTCTTTAGCTCTATTACAATTGCCGGTCGTGTTTAAATTACGGACGCTTCAACAACTCGAATTATCCTTTAAAATATTTACAGCGCCCTCACACGATGGCGATACTATTTCAAGTTCGTTTTTTGTTTGTTTCATGTTTCCCAACTAGCCAATTTGAGAGATTTGTTTCGAGAAAGTCACATATTTGATTAGTTCAGATCTGTGGTTCTCACCAGATATATTATTCCAATGACTTCTTCTCTGAAGTATACATAATTTTATGCTTTTGTACCTGGTGAATAAATCGATGTATAATATACTTACTACTCATGTAGTCTCCACTTACTACTTTGATAAAATAGCTTGATAATCAGGATTAATTCAAAACATTGCACCCTTTATAATGATCTGTTTCATCTCAACACCAAATATAACTGATTGTTGTTTTTTTAGTTTTATTGTAATTGTTAACGTTCGGGGGAGGGGGTTGAATCATTTTAGTTCTCATCTTACAAAATCGACTTTACTTCTAATGAAATCTGTTTGTACCCCTAAATACCCATGGAAGTAGAACCACAGTCCTTCTTAATTCAATGCTATAACCCTCGGCTACTAGTACTATTACTAATGTATAGAAAAACGAGTAACTTGCAACGGCAAAATCATTTTCTATAGCATGGCTTTAAAGTGTCAATAAAAGAGCTATTTTTTCCTCACTACATACTGGTTTTGTATTCATAGCACGACATACTGCTACATAGTACATACTGGCTTTGTATTTATAGCACTACATACTGCTACATACTGGCTTTGTATTTATAGCACTACATACTACTACATAATGGCATTGTATTCATAGTACTACATATACTGGCTTTGTATTCATAGCACTACATACTACTACATACTGGCTTTATATTCATAGCACTACATACTACTACATACTGGCTTTGTATTCATAGCACTACATACTGCTACATACTGGCTTTGTATTCATAGCACTACATACTACATACTGGCTTTGTATTCATAGCACTACATACTACTACATACTGGCTTGTATTCAGAGCACTGCATACTATTTCCATACTGGTTTGAAATTGATTGTGCTGTGAGAAACAATTATCAATTAAGTTAGGGAGGGGGTCTGAGGTCTAACTAAAAAGAATTTACTTTTTTTAGCCTACATTTATGAAATATTGATCTCGCCCCTTAATGTAGGCCTATACTAACCAAGCCTGGTTAGATTATCAGCTTTAGACAAGAAATGTTCTTGTATGTGTAGCTTTCACCAGAATATCACTTGTGTGTGAATATTAGTGTGACGTGCTGACTACATGTCCAGTCCATTGTAAACCAAAATTGTATTCAGCATCAGTTGCTAATCTGAGGAAGAGTATTGTATTTACTAATCAGTTCTGGTAGTTAGTGACAAGTTTGAGGGAGTTTAAACTAGTACGTACAGTTGTACTAACATTATTAGTTTATAATATGAGTCTATGTAATGTATACGTCCAGTTGAGTGTATTAGAAAATCGAAGTTAAAAATATGCCTGATGAAAGCTCGAAATAGTTTCTATGTTCAAGGTATGTCAGAGCCATTGGTATTTCTTTTAATTAAATAATTTTTTTTTTAAAACTGACGACGTATAACGATATGAATTCAGAAAGCTAAGAAATGGAGAATTACCATGGCAACATCATTATGAATTGTCCTGTTAATACACAGTAGTAACTGCGTTTCAGATATTACATTTGTGAGTCTCATTTGTGGTATGCGTGATAAGTTTCCTCTTTATCAAGCTTATAAATGACACTGTAGAGAAGTATGTGCTTGATTACAGGAAGAATGAGTATCCAAGCATAGATTAATTTATATCACACGAATTTGTTAATGTTTGCATGTGAAAATTACTATTTCGTCACTTGGACCGTCAGAAAATGCTACATATCGATTTTACTAAAATAACTGGTACAGGTTCCGAAATATTATAATAATATTTGACATGTATTACACATCGGCGGCGGGGCGGGGGGGGGGGGGTCAAATGGTTTGTTTGAAAATCAACTTTATTATTTTAATAATTGTAGTATATCAAAATATGCTTAGCTTTATTTGTCATGTGAAAGCTAGTCTAGTTCCTGTACGTTACGATTTACACATCCACTCATATTTAGTTAGAGACCACGTTGGCATAAAAAATTGGTAAGTTATAGCGTGCCTATAACTTGATATGCTAATTATATCCATGTCGTGTCTGGTGTTTTTTTGATGGTACGTATGTTTTTGATATTTGAATTCAGTCTACACGGCATCGAATGAGGATTTTTAACATACGACACTTTTACATAGTGATTGAAGTGGAAATCTAGTATTATCACTAATGCTTTTCATTCTTCTCAGAAAATTATGTACGAGTGGATTACCCGTACCAATTCAGGAGAGAGAAAAATACATTTTATGCCGGAGGACACGTGACACAAACCTTAGTAGCTAGACAAAAGACGGATAATACTGCCCATAGATACAACCATATGCCAAATCCTACTCTTTCGACTTTAAAGGTACTGAATAAACACTACAGATTTTGTACAAAGTCATGTGCAAGTCTTTCCTGGGTTTTATTTTCGTAAGCTTATTAGGAATACACATCAGATTTGGTACATGTATGTGAAGCGGACACACTCAGTCACGTGACAAAATGGTGTAATCCTGCATCTAGGTTTGTGTTATTAGTCCAGGACCTATGCCAACGCATTCGTCTTGGTCATGTTAGTATTGCATATAGGATAAACAAATTCAGTTTTAGTACCGATGACATTGTCTACACCGTAAAGTGACGTCACAGGGAAGAATTTTCTGTCGTTACCTCTTATATACTTAAATGTACGTGGTGTAATTTAGCTTGACTACTCGCTTGATCTGTGACTCCGCTACAACTTTGATCGTTCACTAGATCGAGAAGGAACTTCAATAGCTAGAGTCAATACATCAGCGGAGTCACAGATCCAACGAGTAGACACTCAGGACAGGTAGAAGTATTTCAACATCAAAACCAAATATACTTGTATTTGGCAGGTTTTTTTTGTATTGATTTTCGTTTTTGAAGTAGTACCAATATATATTGTCAGCTAAAATTCGTCAGAAAATAGTCACACATTGCATATTACCCTTTAATGTAGTTATAGTAAAGTTTTACACAATGTATATTAAACAGTGAACTTCCAATTGATTGTCTCTGATATGTCTCCCATATATGGTGTACTTCATCTCTACGTGGCAACGTTAATTTATTAAGTTAATCACTGTTAATGATTTGAATAAATACTTTATGTATCTCTGATGTATATAACAACAGTGTGAGATTATTCCATTATGTGGAATGAGTTACCAGATTCGTAGGGATGTTCATCCCCGGTGTTCACCACACTTCATTTACCAGCATGGGTTCATGATGGGGACATATTAAAAAGACAAATAACAAAACGTTTAATTTCAACCCACCTGTCTGAGCATAATTTTCATGTATTATAATTGCTAAAGATTACCAAAAGATAATTCTGCTCAGATATATGATTCAACCAACACCTACCTATTGCTATTAATGGATTGACCCCTGGGTTTGTGAATTTAAAATGCACGTATACTGCAAGTAACTTGTGGCCACGCACTAGCGCTGCCCTTATCAGCTCTGTACTTACGTGAGGAAACAAACCACAAATAGAACCAACATTCATTCTTTTGCAATATGGCAGCCATGGCAAGAAGTTGTGTGTGGAGTTTGGCCCTGTGTTTTGTTGGCTGTCTTCTCCTATTTTCACCTATTGTGAAGTCAGATGATGACGCCGAACATAAACATGTGTATGATGCTGAAACATTCCAGAACGCTGTGAAAACAGATGCTCAGTTCATAATGTTTTTCGCACCTTGGTAAGTTACCGGTGTACATTTAACCCCCCGTTATATTGAAATGACCCTGCCAGCATTGCGTGACCTCACGACAAGACATGCCACATTTTGTCGGCAGCTTGGTATTTTTTTCACCGGCACTGTTACAAGGAGATCGAAATCACCAATATTTTAACAGCACAGTGTTTATACTAGATACAGTGATTTTGGTTACTTATAAAAGTGTTCGGTGCAATTTAAATATTTTTGGCCGCCAGCGACGGAATGCATGATGTTTACACGTAGGCTACGTGGCAGCTCCGCACTGGCAGTGAGCGACTGTCGCCTTGAAAAGATCTTACATTACAATGGATGTCTCGCCATTAACCATTGTATAATGATGTTGTTGGATTGTTATTGTTTTGTTATCTCCTAGTACTTGTTAATTCGTTTTATCGAGTTTGTAACCAGTCGAATAGTCCAGTTATTATTAATATTACTGCTATAATTGATAAAGAATTAAAATAAAAAACTCACATTTGAACTGGTTCGAAAGTTTGAGATGGTCTGTGTTCAGCACAACTCAACTGGTTCAGTAAAGTTATAGCATAGGCATGGTACATAGTATGTGAACTTATTCAAACGTTTGAGATGCTCTGTTTTTTGAAAGATTGGGGGTGGGGGGAGGGGTGCATTGTCGGACTTTGTAAACAGTACTGTATTTTGAAACGTCATAATATGACCACCACCACCACCACCACCACCACCACCACCACCACCACCACCACCACCACCACTGCTGCTGTTAGCTTAATTAATCAGATCTATTACCAAGGTTAACAACAACTACTGGTCTCACCTAATGAGGTTAAGCATATTCACGAAGGTGTTCTTCAGAGTATTTTTGTGTGTTTTTGTCGAGCATGGTTATAATCCATGGTAGAAGAAATACAAAGGAATTAAATAAAAGTAAACCTCTGTTACTTAAAGTTATTTCAAGTTTAGTAAAATAATACAATTACAAAGAATATAATTCTGTGAGTTTATCGAATTATCATTTGCACTGACTATCTTTTTAAGGGGAATACCACTCCAGAAAAAAGGCATTTTCATAAATTTTGTGTTCTGGAAAGTCATTCCATGATTTAACATAACTTAAATTTTACAAGATTGCCAAGAATCACCAAATTGAAACTTATTTCACATTCATTACTTTAGTGAGTGGTCCAGCATTGCTTCCTGGGAGTTAGTGTAGACATGCATGTATTAGATGGAAAGTGAATATTCATGATGTTATAATCTGAAGGTAATAAGCACTTAGGAATCATGGTTATTCATTGTTCATCTGATACATATGCTGACTCACATGGGACAACACTAGATCAGTGCTAAGACTGTCACAGATCTATGAATGTGAAACCAGATTCAGTTTGGTGTGAACCCAAAATCAATTTGATTCTATATATTGCACCATACTAAAGATTACAATGTGTACAGATACAGAAATGGTTTTACTCACAGGTTATTCAGTACTGTACAGGGTGTACGATGGTACAATTAAATCATTATATTTAACAAATCAGTGTCAGAAAATATTCCAGTTACTGGTAGAGCAGCTTTAGAGAATAGTAAACAATTCAAAATTGAAAGTATTCATTATCTTGAATGCCTACTAAGCGACGATCGCACAAGCTCAACAAATGAACACACATGTAGTTCGTTCAAATCAAAACCCCCTCCCCCATCCCCCTAAGCAAACATTCACAATTGTGACATCAAATGTTCATATATATCATGATATTGTAAACTATAGTAACAACTATAGCAGTCACACCACTATGATTGATGTAATATAAAAACTTGATATTTACATTAACATATACAGAAAAATAAATGATGACAAATTAAGAAGTGGGTAAAAAACCCAATAATAATAATAATGACAGGCACATGAGGGTACCACATTTATTACATGTGTGATCGTCTGTAAGTTAACATTGTTTAGGTTATTGTTAAATTTTGAAAACTACCATATGTATGTATAAATTTGAGGCACGCAACACCAACCATATGATTCTCTTGCATGTGAATATTTTTTAAATTAAAAAAATGAACTTTGGAACATTTTCAGTAAGTATCATACATTCAGCTACTGATTAAAATCTGGTTATAGAGTGTGAACATATTGTTTAGTTTTTGCCATCTGTTTTCTAGCCTCCTCAAGTGTTTGGTATTCCAATGCAACCCCTTCCACATCATACAAGTTTGAAGTTGGTGAATGGAAATTGTCTTCCAACTGAGGATCTATAGAGCATCACTGATAGCGTAACACTTATAAAATGACAACACTATGACTGATTCTACTCATCATATGTTTATCTGAAATGGCAAATTTCTGTAAAAATCATACTATGCAATAATGCGATTTGATGTGCATGGAATGATTGTACCATAATTTGCATGCAAAAATTATGCAACAATGTTTTCGGTATTGCACCACAGTGCAAATACCACTGGTATGCCAGTGCACTAGTGTAAGTACCAGTAATAACTGGTACACATGTAATAAATGTTGGACTTCAACCCATAGCAGTTTGAGAATTTTTTTAACAAAAACCAACAGGTTGTTAGGATATGTAATTTGTAGTTTTTGAAGGATACCCAGTAATACTAAAAAAGATCAGAAGGGAGCTTAGGTACATTTATATATTTGACAGACTTTTTTTCAGAACCTGTTTTAATCAGATAACCTATACACCCACATACTTCTAACTCCTACATCAGTATATATACAATATCATGACATATGGTTAAAGTACCATGTTAGAAGATTAACAGGTTGCCATCGAACTAAAATGTATATTTACAAATTGAGTAGTTGTTACTAAAAATTAATTTCTTTTCACTCCATTTGCACCAATCTAACATTTGTTAGTTCCTACCATTGACTTGTTAACCTTCTCATCTCATTTGTGAAAACATCCATTTCATTCATCAGTGTCTTTGATATGATCGTACATATATAGTGTTCAGTGTGCCCCCTAAGCCACTTTCACGTGTCATTGATGCACACAATTTCTAGTGATATACCAAAATTTAGTGTTTTCCTATCTCTGTGTGGTGACTTAATACAAGAAATTCCAGTTTTTATCATACTGACCGACAACAAGAAAATTTGGCTATCATTAAGAGGGTACACTTGTAGCAGTATTTTTGTACGAAATATCTACCTGAATCCCCATGTCACTTTACTACAGTTCCCTACTGTGGTATAATGTATGGGAACAGTGTGCCCTCTTATGATAGCCAAATTTTGTTGTTGTGAGTCAAAATGAGAAAAACTGGCATTTCTTATGAGTCACCACATACAAATGTAGTAAGAGATTAGGGGAACACCAAATTTTGGTGTGTCATTAGAAATTGTGTGCATCAGTCAGTGGCGTGTAAAATTGGTTTCGAGGGCACACTGTATGGGAAACTCTGCCAGTTTTAACAAATTTACCCCTCCCTAATACCGAGGTTCCCTTAGCAAAAGCACTGTGTGGATTCACTGAAATCTGATATTGTCAAAGTGATCTGGAAATGTTCACTTTGCATCAAAATATTTTTGTTTTATTTGAATTTACAGTTTAAATATTTTTTTCTAAACCATATGCTTAATTTGATGATAGGCAAGCATGCTCCTATGTAGAAACACAATAATTAAAGTAATTTCATATCTGTAATTTTATATTTCATGAATATTTATGATTTTTTAATGACATCTGTTGTTTCTCCAGTTTGAAACTGAAAGTTACAATGCTCTCAGATATTCTGCTGTAGTATTATAAATATAACCATGTCACAAATTTAATAAATATGCATGTACCATCTATTCTTAAAATAACTAACAAACATCAAGCAATATTAATATACGTGTGTCAACGTGGCCGTCTGAAAAAAATGCAATTAAAAATTCAGTCTTACTGTTGATATTATTATCCCAAAGATATAATT
Organism: Glandiceps talaboti; assembly: GCF_964340395.1. Classification (NCBI taxonomy): domain Eukaryota; kingdom Metazoa; phylum Hemichordata; class Enteropneusta; family Spengelidae; genus Glandiceps; species Glandiceps talaboti. The sequence goes on along the minus strand of NC_135561.1, from coordinate 17,794,589 downwards.
TTAAAAAAAATGTTCTTAATTATTTTTTTGAGTAATCAAATGTCCTATTTCTAATTTGTTGACCAAACAGAGTGCAAACATACATATGTATTTTTTTGTATGTGCTAAATATCACATTTGTATAGCTGTAAAAATTATATTAAAGATAACAGTGGGTACAGTATTGACAGGTGTTTGCAGATATTCTTTCCCATCCTGTGGGTATCATAGTTATTTGAGGTCACCAGTTAAAAAATAAATGCAACTTGAACATTTTTTGAAACTGTTAGATATAGTGATAATGTAATACATAGTAGTAATAGTGAAGTAGCCTGGAATCCATGCATCTTTCTTTTACTTTCGTGATTGGAAAGACGAACGTAAAAAAATCCAATCCGCATGGATTCTAGGCTCATAGTGAAGATACCTTATGGTATCTAGTTTTTGAGGCAACTAGATTCCAAAAGGTAACTTTACTATTACTACTAAACTGGAGTCAAGTATCAATTTCTATACTAATATCATACATAGTGTTTTTGTTAAGGGAGGTAATCAGGTAAAATCTACCAGGGTTCCCCAGTCAGGGTTCCCAAACCAAATCATGGTAGACTGTACAGGGAAACCATACAACTTTTATTCCTTTCCCCCACATGTCTGTTACCAGGGTTCCCCAACCTTAGCAAAAACACTTCGAAAGTATTGAAGCAGCTTTGTGTAAATATATTTGTGTAGCTGTGTATGTACAATATTAAAATCCAGTCAAATTGATTTTTAAGTCCACACCCTAAAATATATATATATTGACCACTAATTGACAGATACATACATTACAAACTAACTGTTAGTGAATACATCTTTGGTTACTTGATAAAAAAAAATGTTCAGTTAGAGCTAGTGCTGCCTTAAAATAAAGATTTATAAGATAGAATACCTAACCACTGTAACAGTACTGGCTTGCATTTAACATTTGCCTTTCTACCCCCACCCACCCCACCCCCACCCACCCCTGAGTAATTTTTTCAATAAATGATGACTAAGAATGACAAAGTTGAAATCCAAGCCAATGCCAAGATACAGGCTAGTACATGTTTAACTCTTTATTTTCAAAATTTATAATAGGTCTTTTAATCTGTGGACTTCATTATTATTTGCTATAAATTGTACATAATTTGATACCTCAAAGGAAATACAATTAAAATATCTATTATTCAGGAAAGGAATAATTGTAGCAGTTGAAATGACCACTTTCCTAACTTATTAAGTAAATCTAATTGCTCATTCAGATATGAAAAGCTTGTATTAATACATCCTATGAAATCAATGGCATGTTATAACTTGTTCAAATATGCATGATTTGACAAATATTAATCCATTGTGCAAGCTGTACCAAATTTAATATTTGCCAAAAGGTTCTCAATTCACTTTATTTATATAATATATATCTCTTAAACATATTGTTTGAAAATAAATGTATTTCCTGCATGTTTTTTTAATTCATATTACTAGTTGCCAGTCCATTGTGCAATCTGTGCCAAGTTTTCAATTTCTCCAATGCAATTTATTTCATATTGTATACAAATCATGTATATGTTTCCGGTTTCAAAATGTATTTTTTTTTAGTAAGTAGTCTATGTGGACTCACCAATTTTAGATTTTGATGGACTATATAGAAAAAATTGTGTCAATAATGTAGTTGCTATCAACATTAGAATCGTTGATTTTCCTCAAAATTTTTGTCTTTTGTGTGTATTCTATTCTTTAGTTCAAGGGACCATATGGATGAGGATTGAGTATTATTTGGGATTTTAAATTTATAAAACAATTTTATCATGGCTTTCTACTTGAAAAATCAATATAGACCATTGTACAAACAATAACAAACATTTTATACATTTATTAATCTTTTTGCAATGTATTGAGTTACAAACAAGGACTTGGTATAAGTTGTTTCACATTGATTTTTGAAATAGGAAGTCAGAATAAAATTGTTTTATGAATTAAAAATCCAAAATAAATCCTCATCCATATGGTCACTTTAAGGAAAAGTATACACAAAGACCTTATAGCAAATATCAATTGTCAATCTGTTGTACAGCCTGTGCCAAATTTTAAATTTCTCAAATCCATTAAAATACCATTTCTTGAAAATCATGGTTTTGCCGATAGGTAATAAAATGTGTTGTGTACAAATTTCTGTATTTTCTCTACTTCATATATATCAGGTGTCGGTGACAGCCTGTTGTGTAAATCTCAGATACCAAATTTGATATTTTCCTAATTCATCATTTTACAAATCATATTTGTGTTTGATATCATTGTAATGAAATATTTGTGAGGCTGGTGAGGGCGAAACGTCATGACATATCTTACAAGTTACACTCACAGTCTACATATACCGATACACATTGTGTGTGAAAACTCTAGTACAATCATTGTATTATTGTAATGAAATATTCAAACACATTTCTAACTGTTGTTTCTAACTATTCACATTATGCACACTTGATTGTACAAAATCTATACACCAACGTTTTTTGCATTATTTGAATTTCACAATTTTTTGTACAATTTTGTTCCCTATATTGTAGTAAAATATTTTAATGCATTTATACTCACTTTTTGAACCATACACATCAAGTGTAAGTCCATGATTGTACATTGTGCACTACATTTTATTAAAATTTATATTTTCATTTAAGTTTACACAGTTCACCCATTTTTGCCGCACAGTTTTATGAATTATATGCATTGCATGTTTTTTTTCTGTTCCTCTATCACCTAATTGAATCATACAGAACCATTTTGTACTTAGCCAAATAAAATAATTGTGTTTTTCTGATAACACAACCGACCCTAGTTTAAGCCCCAAACCCTAAACATTATTTTTTAAAACATTTAAAACAATGAGATAAGAATTTGTTGTCTTCTAAGTTCTTGACCTAAAAGAGTGCAAACATACATGTATGTGGTAGCAATGCACGTGGCAGCAATGCTTGTGGTAGTGATGTCTATGTATGTATGTATGTATGTATGTATGTATGTATGTATGTATGTATGTATGTATGTATGTGTGTGTGTATGCATGTATGTATGTATGTTATGTATGTATGTATGTATGTATGTATGTATGTATGTATGTATGTATGTACATATTTAATCAAAGTATCACAGAAGGGGTATTCTGACCAACTCTTTGTTTGTTTTTGGTCAAAGCAATATTTTTGAAAAATAAAAATGTTAAATTTTTTTTACCTACCTACCCTATTTTCTGAGGCCTTGTTATCAGAAACACACAATTTTTTTTCTGCCTTATGTACCAGTATGTTGCTGTTTCTTGTTGAAAGGGAATATTTACCAGTAGTCAAACTACAACATTTTAAACTTAAAATATGTGTGTAAAAATAAAAGCAATATTGTCGTCCAAACTTAATTACTTCCATATGGTAAATCAAGCATTTTACAAAATGTTTTTGTTTGATGTTTTCACTTGAAATATATGTGCAATTGTGAAATTGTCTATTACCTTTGAACAGCTGTTGCATACATATTTACATGTATTATTGTATACAGTGTATATACAAGTTTAACCTTGACACTGTAGATTGCATAAATTATTTCAACACTTTTTTGAATTGTCACTGTAGTAAAGTGTAACATTTGAAAGGATTTTTTATTTACATTGAAATATTCAAATTACATTTGGTGATTTGTGTAAAGAAGTGTAGTAGTGTTTGTAGTAATGGTGTCGATCAAAAGAGTAATTGGAAAATATAGTAGTGCTCTCTGCATCTTTCAAAGTTATAGCAGTTATACTCATTGGAAGGGGAGTCCCACTGCTGATAACATTCACTTAATGTGATTTATGTTAAACGTGTGCATGATTACTTTACTCCAATTATGGTAATCTGTTTCATGAATGAATGTAATGAGCCAATTAAATATCATATTTATTATGCAGCAAAAGTATATAATTCACAATACATTTTAGAAATGTAGTTATCATATGCCCAGTATCGATTCCAATGTAATTCAATGGAGAGCACGCGTATCCAACCTGGGCACTACTTTTCTGTATCACGGCCTGGCACGCTTTGCCTAAATAGAGCAATTGGCGGTCTCATCAATATTCGTTCACTCAGTGACTTTGTTAATTTCTTCACTATTTTGACGTTTCTGCGAATAAAATATGTCAGTGCCATTTTACGTGATTATGTGATTCAAGTGATGTTTCCATGCAATTACATGGGTATATGAAACCCTTTACAGCCTGGATATGGGTTTTGTTCACCTTAATAATACTGCTTACAGGCTCTCCTAAAGTCAGGCCCTTCCACCGTGCAACCTCAGTCTGCAAAACCCATATCCGGGCTGTAAATATTTTTAACTTCCATGAAAGCAAAGTCATGGTATTTGACCTAAAGAAATGTAATTGATAAAACAATTCAACAGGATTTGGATGTTCTACAAAGATGTTATAATCCTAGGTTATCAACTTGTAGGAAAAATGATTAAACTGGTATATTGAGTCATTTAGTAGACCAGACCTCCTTAGTTAATTAATATTAGTTGTCCAAACTTGGGTTGTCACTGATACTTTTACACATAATTATGTATTTATTTATGTACCAGAGATTACTTGCACTGTTGGGCAGTGTGCATATGTGCGATATGCACTGCACACAGTGCAATACTGAAATACCTGCATTTTACCTGTATACCTGTATGCAAATGATATGCAAAGGAGGGTACAATCATTCCTTGTTCATGAAAACATGTGACTGCACAGTGTGATTTTTACAACGGTTTGCCTTTTGGATAAACATATGTAATAATAATAATATAATCCAAAGCCACATGAAGGCCAGTGTGGGTATTCTGGGATTTACACTTGTGCTTGCGGTGTCGGTTTTGCACTAAAGGTCAGAGAGAACACTGCAAGCACTTAGTGTAAATACCCTGAGTACACCATACTTGCACTCACATGTCATGGGGCTCAGTCATAATATATGGTGGCCATCAAGACGAAAAAGTAAAAATGTATTATGAAGGTCAATTCAAACAACAATACCGAGGTAAAATATCAATGAATGATTAGCAAACATCTACATCGGATTTTAATCAGATTGGCCTGTGCATATGATAATGACCAGTGTGCCCTCTAATGATAGCCAAATTTTGTTGTTGTGAGTCAAAATGAGAAAAACTGGGATTTCTAGTGAGTCATCCATCACATAGTATGAGATAGGGGAACACCAAATTTTGGTGCGTCACTACAAATTTTGTGCGTAAGTGGCACGTCATAATGGCTTAGAGGGCACACTAATGACAATAACATTTCACCAAATAACAGTATTTTTATTTCTCGTTAAAGGTGTGGTCACTGCAAACGTCTTCAACCAACATGGAATGATCTAGCAGAAAAATACAACAATGATGAAGACAGCAAAGTTAAAATAGCCAAGGTAATTTGAAAACCATTCAACAATAAAATAATTTCTCTTTCTAAAATTCATTTTTACAGACTGAGGAACATGAACAACATTCTTGGTTAAGGGGTTGGTTTTTAGTCTGGGGAGTTCCATTCCACAAAAATTGTCAAGATATGTGAGAATGTGGAATGTTCCTGTATTTTTTAAAATTGTCAAACCAGAAGACAAAGTGTCACTCTAGTATATTTGTGATATACAGACCCTTGTATGATCCTGTATTCTAAGTCATGATGTACAGGGCTTTAAATAAAAACATTGATTTTTAAAATTTTAATATTAGTATAACTTGTTTGCTGTGTACATTTTATATGTTCCACATTGTATTTTCCCAAGTAACTGTAAACATGCTTTCATCTAATAAGAGTTACGAGAAAGAAAAAGATCCATGAAAATTTGATAAATACACATTTTTTGCACTTTTCATGCATTAGTACTTAGTTGTACAAAATGGTCACAAATTGTTAACGTCAAGTAAGAAGCAAAAATTTAAAATTGGAGATTGTATACTTCATGATCTCCTATGATGTTTATATTAAATTAAGACTTTGACCATCTTATTTTACAGGTTGACTGCACTGTTGAGACACCTCTGTGTTCAGAGGAAGGTGTAGCTGGATATCCAACGTAAGCTAACAGATTTCTTCATTCCGTTGAGGAAAATACGAATGACCTAAGGGGCCTTGTCACTATGAGTCACTAGACAAGTATTGACAAACCCTTAGGTTGCGAGTATTTTTTGGCAGAATGAAGTAAAATTTCGTGAATAATATAATTATACCTCCCCAAGCATAACCTATGAAAAATCAGGAAAAATAATGGTGATTTGGAATGTTTGGGCGGAGCGGGGGATGGGGAGGGGTGGGGGTGGGGGTGGGGGTGGGGGTGTTAATCTATCATTATGTTTATGGGATTACTGTGGTGCCCTTTAAGGTTACAAAGATATATTACATTTCAAAGCATGTTTTATACCAAGTTGTATGATGTTTCCATGATGTTGTTGTCACCATGTGAAAGTAATATGTTTATTCTGGCAAGACTTCATGTACAGAGATATGAAATATCAATAGCTATGTGTATATACGTTTATTGAGAGTAATGAGAAATATAAAATAACATTATTTTGAATAATATGATTATGAGATACCTTTCTTTGGATTATATATAGGAAAAATAATTGAAAAAAAGTTCTTTTTATATTGTTTCCACAGACTGAAATTTTTCAGACCAGGTGAAGAATCACTGACATACAAAGGCAAACGTGATGCAGAAGCACTGGAGAAATACATCAAGGAAAACATGGACCCATCATTGAAGGTAAGATGATACATGACTACTCAGGCTTCAAATGTCTAGTAGAGTTAGCCAAAAAAGTTCAATCAAGGCGGGAACACTTTGCACTTAATCCAGGCAGAACACACAATGCCATCCATCCATCCATCCATCCATCCATCCATCCATCAATCAATCAAAAGAATTTGCATAGCAAAATCCAATACGATGTACATTGTAATGTTCTATGTTGCTGAACAGGAACAATAGTAAATCATTGTAAAAAAGTAAGAGAGCTCTTGCAAACAGATGTGTCTTGATATCCTTCTTGAATTTATTGATGAAGGGTGAAATCAAGTGGTATACTGTTCTGTAAGACTGACACTGCTCACAAGAATACACACACTCACACCATATGACTTTTCTACAAAATGTGGTTATTTCTTAATTTCAGGAACAAGACTCTGCCCCTGCTGTAGCTAAAGATGGACTGTTTGAATTGACAGCTGGTAACTTCAAGAATCATGTTGCTAAGGGAAACCATTTGGTGAAATTTTATGCTCCATGGTGTGGTCACTGCAAACGTCTTTCACCCACCTGGGATGAACTTGCCAAGGGATTGGAAGATGATAAAACAATCACAATCAATAAGGCAAGTAATGATAATGAATGTAATTAAACTATGTATCATACAAGGAAAGTACTACTATACCACAAAACACGTTTAGTTGACGTTTTCAGTTTTCAAATAGACAATAAGAGCTCTACTGATCCCTCTGGTTTCTATGTCAACAATTTAGTCATTAACATTGTATGGAAAAATCCCGGGGGGACCAAAATTGTTTGGTCCTGTGTCATGAAAATAATTGAGACACTGTGTTACCAGTATGTTGACAGATAAACGTGTCTGCTGTACCTGTCAAAATAGTGACAATCATATCAACTGAAATTAACTCAGATTACATTTGGATTATTATTCTCATTCCAGAGTACTTTAGGATCAAGTTACTGTGTGTTATATCTGTCTTGGTAGACAACACATGAAAACAATACAAACTATGTATTCTTAGTATTCTTAATTATATATTCTTTTTTCCTTATTAAATAAAACAAAATTATATACAAAAAAGTAAAACAATGCAAACTATTGAAACTATGTCATGCATTACTTTTCTTTCATCTCAAAATAAGACCATTGATTTAAGAATTAGTTACTCTTGATCACTATGTGATAATACACCCATTTTAACAACTTTCCGCTGGTAAGATGATACCATTGAGTTTGTAAGGATGAGATGTACGTTGGTTGGCTTTATGTTTTCTACATAATTTTTCACAATAAAGACAAGATGTATAAACCATATGTTACTTGTCTCATGTTGATGTCATATATAAAGTTGTGGTTTTGATGAATAGTTTTGACATTCTGCAGCGTATTTTTGTTTTTTGGCCAAAAATTGCATTTTTTTATGTTTTTCACTTTGAGTTATTCAAATATAGTAATATTTTCTAGAACAATTGAAATTTGGTTACTTCAGCTAAAACTTCTTCCTCGCCCGATGGCTCTTGGTCTGTTCTGGTCTATGTACTACTGTACGAGATTAATGGTTATTGTTGACCACTAGGTGGCGCTTCCCATTTTAGAGAGGTAAATCAGTATGATGCAACAAATATTTGTTTTGAACTCTACTTTTTTATTTTATTTTGACAGATTGATTGTACATCACATAGTGAAATATGTACTGCATTTGAGGTCAGAGGTTATCCTACCCTACTGTACATCCGTGATGGACAGAAAGTTGACAAATACAATGGTGCCCGTGACCTAGATTCACTCAAAGTGTACATAGAAAAAATGTCTTCACAAAAGGTAGAAGCACCCAAAAAACCACCAAAGGCAGAAGAGAAGAAGGAAGAAAAGAAGGAAGAAAAGAAGGAAGAGGAACGTCCATCTAAGGTATGCTAGACAACTTGGCTTAAATTTAGCTGTTGTCCAGGGTCAGGGGTAGGTAACAAATATTAGTCTAGAGCACGATCGATATAGTGATAAGTACAAATATAAAAGTTGCGGGAAAATTCTACATAGTACCTGGTACAAGTCGTTTAGTTACAAGTAAAGTCTATATTGCGACGAGCACAAAATCCTGATTTTCCCACCGTCCATTGCGTATTCAACATGGCGGCAAGTAACATCGACAATCCTGATGGTAAGAATCAGTCGATTTCTACTACTAAAAATCGAAAATACGTATTCCTATAGCGTGCGTTCTGGGAAGAATTGGTTGGAGGAACAACAGGGAAAATTTCATTGATCGATTCCACCGTTTGTGGGAGGAGTTAGCGAAAAACTTTTTCTACCGACGGATGTCCTATTCTAAACACACGTCCCGAATGCATGTACATACGTATATTGAACCACTGATCTTCTATCAGCGTACTGTGGGGTTTGTTATCTGGCTGGCTGTAAATATTGTATGCTTTACTTTTTACATAGAATTTGCAGGCAACATATGGGTTTGTTATTCTGTCTACACAAAATATAGTACTACTGTCAATATTGTACATGCATTCGTATAGGGACGTGTGTTTAGAATAGGACATCCGTCGGTAGAAAAAGTTTTTCGCTAACTCCTCCCACAAACGGTGGAATCGATCAATGAAATTTTCCCTGTTGTTCCTCCAACCAATTCTTCCCAGAACGCACGCTATAGGAATACGTATTTTCGATTTTTAGTAGTAGAAATCGACTGATTCTTACCATCAGGATTGTCGATGTTACTTGCCGCCATGTTGAATACGCAATGGACGGTGGGAAAATCAGGACTTTGTGCTCGTCGCAATATAGACTTTACTTGTAACTAAACGACTTGTACCAGGTACTATATAGAATTTTCCCGCAACTTTTATATTTGTACTTGTCACTATATCGATCGTGCTCTAGACTAATATTTGTTACCTACCCCTGAGGGTACATACTAAATTTCTACACATTGTATCAAAACTACCAAATATATTCCAGGGCACTTAGACTAGTAAAAATTGTTGCGTATCTCTACTATGAGAACACCCAGATGAGAGTCTGGAGTAATGCAATCCAAAGTTGCCCACACAGGATCTCTTTCCCAGAGCAGTGCATGCTGGGGAATACTTCATGTCCAATATTGCACACTGAACGATGCAGGTACCTCCGAGGTAGGTCAGCATGTCTCAAGCGACTGATACATCTTAATTTCAATAAACAGGCCTCATAAGCCCATTTTTCATGACTTGGGAAGAAGTGTACTGAGTGACTTACAGTGTGAGCGACTTTGGACTATGTTTCCCCCTGACTCTTGTCTTAGTGGTCTTGTTGTAGAGCCCCCAGCCATGTTTCCCCCTGACTCTTGTCTTGGTGGTCTTGTACTAGAGCCCCCAGCCATGTTTCCCCCTGACTCTTGTCTTGGTGGTCTTGTTGTAGAGCCCCCAGCTATGTTTCCCCCGACTCTTGTCTTGGTGGTCTTGTACTAGAGCCCCCAGCCATGTTTCCCCCTGACTCTTGTCTTGGTGGTCTTGTTGTAGAGCCCCCAGCTATGTTTCCCCCGACTCTTGTCTTGGTGGTCTTGTACTAGAGCCCCCAGCTATGTTTCCCCCGACTCTTGTCTTGGTGGTCTTGTTGTAGAACCCCCCAGCTATGTTTCCCCCGACTCTTGTCTTGGTGGTCTTGTTGTAGAGTCCCCAGCTATGTTTCCCCTTGACTCTTGTCTTGGTGGTCTTGTACTAGAGCCCCCAGCTATGTTTCCCCCTGACTCTTGTCTTGGTGGTCTTGTTGTAGAGCCCCCAGCTATGTTTCCCCCGACTCTTGTCTTGGTGGTCTTGTACTAGAGCCCCCAGCTATGTTTCCCCCGACTCTTGTCTTGGTGGTCTTGTACTAGAGCCCCCAGCTATGTTTCCCCCTGACTCTTGTCTTGGTGGTCTTGTACTAGAGCCCCCAGCTATGTTTCCCCCTGACTCTTGTCTTGGTGGTCTTGTACTAGAGCCCCCAGCTATGTTTCCCCCTGACTCTTGTCTTGGTGGTCTTGTACTAGAGCCCCCAGCTATGTTTCCCCTTGACTCTTGTCTTGGTGGTCTTGTTGTAGAGTCCCCAGCTATGTTTTCCCTGACTCTTGTCTTGGTGGTCTTGTACTAGAGCCCCCAGCTATGTTTCCCCCTGACTCTTGTCTTGGTGGTCTTGTACTAGAGCCCCCAGCTATGTTTCCCCCTGACTCTTGTCTTGGTGGTCTTGTTGTAGAGTCCCCAGCCATGTTTCCCCTTGACTCTTGTCTTGGTGGTCTTGTACTAGAGCCCCCAGCTATGTTTCCCCTTGACTCTTGTCTTGGTGGTCTTGTACTAGAGCCCCCAGCCATGTTTCCCCTTGACTCTTGTCTTGGTGGTCTTGTACTAGAGCCCCCAGCTATGTTTCCCCCTGACTCTTGTCTTGGTGGTCTTGTACTAGAGCCCCCAGCTATGTTTCCCCCTGACTCTTGTCTTGGTGGTCTTGTACTAGAGCCCCCAGCCATGTTTCCCCTTGACTCTTGTCTTGGTGGTCTTGTACTAGAGCCCCCAGCTATGTTTCCCCCTGACTCTTGTCTTGGTGGTCTTGTACTAGAGCCCCAGCTATGTTTCCCCCTGACTCTCGTCTTGGTGGTCTTGTTGTAGAGCCCCCAGCAGTCAGAGTCTAGTCTTGGTAACTGAGACTACACTTCATGCAGTCAAAGCACACACAAAAACATTTAGTTACAATTTTATTGATAGCATAAATTTGACATGGCAATACTGATCAATTGATTGCCAGACATAGATCGGTACAGATGCTAAGAATATGTGAAACAGACCAGACGATCAGCCCTAGTCTGGTTATCAGAAAGACAAAAGATTGTATAGTATGGCCACTGAGGGAGCTGTTCATAGGAGCTTTGGACCTGCCTGGTAGTTGGGTAACAATAGTCTCCTTAAAAACAGTTTTTATGGCAAGGGTGATGTCATTCTTAGCCAGTCAAAATAATTCTACCAATTCTGTTTTTGATGATGACACTTTAAGGAATTTCTGGAGTCTGTTAACTGCTTTATGTACTGCCATGTTATTGGCATCCTTGATTCTAAATTGCAACAATTTTCCCTCCTCTATGATATCTTTGTGTGACACTTCTTTTGAAAAGGCCTGTAAATTGTAAAAAGAAGATGTGATGTATTGCCAAGGACATAGGTAGCTAGTATATATACTGTAATCCATATCCATTCATCATAAAATTAAAATTACTTAATAATTCCCAGGCTATGTTCTTGTAAATGTCTGTACAAACACAATATAAAATTCCTAATGTTGGCAGCAAAAAAAGAAAACTATTATAAAAAACATGACATGACATATTTGATGGATTTTCACATTCACTTTCTGTTTATTGATTACAAAGTCGCTATGAAAGCTTCATTCACCACACTTACATACACTATTGCGGAATTTAGTATTCTCTTGTCATTTCAATTTAATTATATTACTTATTATAAATGTGCACAATTTTAGGGTGTAAGTTGAAATTTGTAGATTTTTGTGTTAGAGACAGTTCAGAATGGAAATAGAGCATGCCAGCAGACATGTGTACAAAGTACACAACTGTAAAATATACCTTGCTCTTGTAAAATTATACTGTAATATACTTTGTGTTGTTCCGCCCACACCGGCCTCCTCTCTCCCAACTGTATGAAGCTGTAGAACTTTGATGACAACTTCACAAGATTTAGGCCCACCTTGAACTAGTGATTTGAAGGTCATACAGAGGTTGTAATGTAGATTATAAATCAAATATGTAGAATCGCTTCTGTGTCTGGCGATAAGAACAAATGTTGCCATAGTGAATCAGATGCATACCAATCACATGGTTGAGAGGGGTTGACCGATTGTGAGGGCGCCCTGTCACGGCATACCTTAAGTTACAGACTATTGTATTATCAAAGCTAAAAGAGATTGGTTGCTTGAATTGTGTTTATCAAGATTCAAACATTTTTTCATATTTCTGCCAACATCACTAATTCCAGCTGATCTGATTATCATCAATATATTTAGTTCTCTTGTCTGTATCTTTCAACAGGTTGTAGTGTTAGATACTGACTCCTTTGAGGAAAAAATTGAAAGTGGTCTTTCCTTTATCAAATTCTATGCACCATGGTAAGTATGCACTTAGTGTATTAATGTTCAGAATCACTTTGTGAATGTGCAATTCTTGACAAAGATATATATAATTTTAAAAAAAACATGTACGTGATTATGACATAAATTGTAACAAAGTGAAATGACGTGTAATATTTCTTAAAGAAATTTTAACAACGTTATCCAGTGTACTAAACTTGATTTCGTGCTTTTTTCTGATACATTTTGAAAAACCAAAATTCAGGTGGTTAAATTTTAAAGTTATTAGTATAATTTTGTAAATTGCTGGTTGACTTTGTTAAAGTGGCCATATGGATGAGGATTGGGTATCTAGTTTGGATTTTTTATTTATAAATCATTTTTGCTATGGCTTCCTGTACTTGAAAAATCAATGTGAAACAACATAGACCAAGTCTATGTTTGTGTAACTCAATACACTACAATAAGCTAAAAATAATGTGTAAATAATTTGTTATTTTATGTACAATAACAGACATTTTACACACTTATCAGTCTTTTGTCATTTATTAAGTTACAAACACAGACTTAGTCTATGTTGTCTCATGTTGATTTTTCAAGTAGGAAACCTGGATAAGTTGTTTTATAAATTAAAAATCCAAAATAAATACCCAATCCTCATCCATATGGCCACTTTAAGGTATTTTACTACAATAAACACATGACTTTTTTGTAGGTGTGGTCATTGTAAGCGTTTGGAACCAACCTGGGATGAGTTGTCTACTAAACTAGAAGATAAGACTAATGTCAAGATTGCTAAAGTTGACTGCACAGTAGACAAGGACGTTTGTAAGAAATATGAGGTAGGAAAGTTAATGTTTTCATTTCCTGAAAAAAGTACACACCCTGATCCATACAGTTTTATAGGATGAGATTTACATCTTGTCTAATAGAGGAGTCCAAAAATTACCATCATGAATGTTTGTTTGCAGCCTGTGAGCTTTCTATGTACATTTACTATGCAGATGTTATTCCCCAATATTTGTCATTGTTCAGTCAAAACAAAATATGAGTGACCTAAGGGGCCTTGATGTGACCTCAGGGTTGTCACTACAAGTCGCTAGACAAGGACCCATTAGGTCACTACTTGTCTAGCGACTTGTAGTGACAGCCCTGAGGTCACCAGTATTTTCCAGCTGAATGAAGGGGAATAGTGACTCGTAGTGACAAGGACCCCTTAGGTTACTACTCGTCTAGCAACTCTTAGTGACAACCCGTAGGTCAAGAGTATTTTCCGTCTGAATGAAAAAAAATATTGAAGAATAACATAATTATACAATCACCAGTAATGTAAAAAAAATCAGGGAAAGAAATGGGACAATTTTGAGCATGTTGACTCATATTTCGAACACAATAGAACCAGTGACATAGACACACATTGTCATGACAGAAACATGCTTTGTCTTGACATAGAAAGACCAGAGTATATATTCCATATTTTTTTGGTAAACCTTGCTTGTACATGGTATAATACTGTGTGTTTGAATTGTATATGTTATGTCCTTCAATTTTAGACTACTACTAGTACACAGGTATTCATCGGCTAGTTAGCACAGGATTGTCTTGTCTAAGTCTTTTAACAAAGAATTTCTTTTTCAAAACGTCAAGGATTATACTAATTGATAAGGGACCCTATTACTTTAAACTCTTAGAAATGTTAGTAGTTGTTTTTTTATACTTTGTGGTATTTGTTGCAGAAATTATATCCAATTTCATAGCTTTTACCATCCAAAGCTTTCATATACTAAATGTAGACAGTAATTTTTCTTCACATCAGATGGCATAATTGTATGTTTTAGTTTCATTCTTCTTCACTGTTAGTAGTTTTTATGCTTTCATATAATGTATAGTGATATCTCTTCATAAGATTGCATGTTGATGTCTTCGGGGTTTTTTTTATGTACAGTTTGTAGTTTTAACATTCATATAAAGTATTCTATGATATTACATGAACTTCATTAGATTATACACCTTTAGCAGTGTCTATGCTTTTCATATAATGTCTATGCTGACTTTTTTTTTACACATCTAATTGCATAGTGATACATTTTGTCTTTCTCCTTTCAGGTCCGTGGTTATCCCACACTGATCCTGTTCAAGGATGGCAAACAAGTAGATAAGTACAACAGAGCCAGAGATTTAGATTCACTCTATGCCTTTGTTATAGAACACGCCCCTCATGACGAGTTGTAATCAGTTAATACATTCATTTCTTTTACCATTTTTATCTCAGTAGTTGTATTTTATTATGCTTAGTGCCAAGCAAAGAACAATGTTGTAATATCGTGCAACATTTCATTCACTTTTAGTTTTTCATTTTTTACTCCAAAGGCGTACTTGGCTACTCAGTATTCATTTCCTTAAAAGTGGCCATGTGGATAGAGGAATTGGTAGTTATTTTACATTCTTAAATTATAAAACAATCTTATCATGGCTTCCTACTTGAAAAATCAAAGTGAAACAATATTGACCAAGTCTGTGTTTGTAACTCAATAAATTGCAAAAGATAATAAATATGTTTTTGTACGTATGATAACAAACCCTTTACATTATTTTTTACCTTATTTCAATGCACTGAGTTACAAAAACAGACCTGGCATATGTTTTTTGTCCTCCATTTTTTGAAATAGAAAGTCATTATAAATTTTTTTTATAAATTAAAAGTCCAAAATAATTACCAAATCCTCAACCATATGACATTAAAAAGATGGAGAAATCTCACTATTTGAATTTATGTTTTGCCCCATCGGTACATATTATTGTATAAAGCATAATACAAAGATATAACTTGGATCTTTTTTGTTTTAACTAAACGTTAAGAGCCAACTAAAGAGTTAATTACTATACCTTTAAGCCTACATTGCATATCATAACTTTCCCCACACTTTCTCTTGCTATTTTCTTGCATAAATCAATAGATAATCTATGACAACGAACAAAAACCATAAAATATAAACGGACTGTAACAGCTTTTTGAATGACCAAAAGCACAGATGTGTAAAACAGATTCACCTGAAGTATGTCTGACTTTAGTCTTGAAATGTCTTGGATGTTGAAAAACTATCAATATATCTAATGCAGTGTTTTTGCTAAGGTGAGGAAATCCAAGTATACGATCAGCAACAGGTAAATTTGCATAGGTTTTCAAATCCTTCAACCATAATTTATTTTTGGGGAACCACAGGGGAAATTTTCATAGTCTCCATACCGTGTATTATAATTTTGGTAATGAACCTCAGTAACAGTGAAGAGAAATGTGGTAAAATTTGCATAGATTTCCAAACCTGTATCAATATGTTGGAGTTGCCCCTGGTAAAATACTTAGGAAATGTGGGTAAACGTTATCTACTTTCCTACCTTAACAAAGACATTGTAATGGTTGTTTGTAGAAACTACAAGATACAAAGATAACGACATTCCACAGATAAAATGTTTTTGTATATTTTGAAATTCTACAAATTAAATGCATTTTGGATACTTTTTGTTATCCTCGCCCTGTTCAATTTGTGTAATATCACTTTAAATAAAAAATCCCCTTTAAAGTTCTATAACTTTGTGTGCATTTGTACATGTATGTGTGTATGTATGTATGTATGTATGTATGTGTGTGTGTGTGTGTGTGTGTGTGTGTATGTATGTATGTATGTGTGTATGTATGTATGTATGTATGTGTGTATGGGTGTGTGTGTGTGTGGGTGTGCGCTCACACTTATGTAACATACTAACAACTTCCATATGTGACATATTTGTGCGTGTGTTTTGAGACTAAAATACTTAAATTAAACTGTATTTCACCAGAAAGAACAGTACAGTAAGTAAAAGAAAGAAAGACAGCAGCAGAAGGAAAAAATATCTGGCTCGGACGATGGAAATAGTAGTCTGTAAGGTACGAAAGGACGCCCTCACACATTGCGCAACCTTTTGAAATACAGATAGAGCAGGCCGTTGAGGGCGGAGCGACACGACGAATCTTACACTATATGGAAATAGCTATAGCCTGGTTTCTTGCAACTAATCGAAGTCCAAGGCCCAGGCTGGTGTCAGAGTTATACAAACAAATACATATTATGAAAATATTTAGATTCAACTACATAGATGACACTATCATATGAATAACAAGTCTGTGGACGAAGTGAAATGAATATAAATAAAATGAAAAAAACTTTACAAAAAATTTCACATTTACATGAACTATAACACATGCTTCAACCTTTCAAACACCATATACTATCAAACCAGAGCGTACATGTTTAGTATATTTAGCAGTTTGGATACCTTATTTCAGGTTACACGTGGATATTGAATCCGAAGTGAAGCTCACCCTTTTGCCCGTGGGTATTCAGTTTTTCGAACATTTTCCGAGGGAAATAAACTATGAAGAGATTACTAGAATGGGCTTCAGGTACATGGACTTTATTTGAGTCAGTGAGTTCGTGAAAGAGACGCCGCAATATTTTTTCCATCGTCAAGACGATTACAGTCTGCTGTAGTTGCTAGGGAAACAACACGTTGTAGCTTCCGAAGTTCGTGCTGGAGGGTTTCGACTCTCGACATCTCTCCGCAGACTTTTAATGGAGAATATGGTGACAGAATGTCTGGGCGTATAATAAAAACTCTCTTGCGCAGATTCTCCACCGAAAGTCTCAGTTGTCATGATCATGGGCAAACATGATGACACTTTGAAACTAGTTTACCGTGATGTTCTTGTCGAAAGAGGAATGTGTCTCAAAAATCATGTGAATCATACATACCCAATGCCGATTTTGGTGTTAATTTGGTCTCTACTGCTTTGTTATATACGTTCCAAAAATATCAATTAGTCCAGAACCATTGAAATTGAATTTGGTAACCGTACCTAAAATTGAAATGCAGTACTGAGTGGTATTTGAACGCAACACCAATGCTTATTTCAATATGCTAATTTCGAACCCTGTTTAATAAAATGTATGTGGCGTATTAAATTCATATATACATGTATTTGATTTCGAATTACGTACTCGTCCAACGTCATTTTATGTGTCACCGTGAGACATTGTAGTATAATCTAATCTAATCTAATCACCCTCTAATCAAGACAGTGTAAACACTGGAAGTCTCCAAAACATGTGCAAGTGCAAGATCATGGATATCATCAGAAATGTCACCCTACTGTGAGTACAATTAAACCAACACCCATTCAATATTTTATATCAACATATCACAACAATAGTTTCGGTTTGTGTTTCTTCAGAGACCGAGACCTCCATTGCCAGAGTAGTAAAACGTCATTACCCCATTTCGCAGTTGAGTAGAGGGCAACATGAAGGCTGAGGGCTACGACTAAAATGACGTATAAGAAAAGATTTCATATACAAATCCAGTACACTTAACACCAACCAATCTATAATTCTACCAGTGACTACAAATACTTAGGCATGTTTCAGAACGTATTAAAGCATACCTAACGTTTTAGAAGAAAAACAAAATGGCGAACAAGTTTCAGATAGTATTTCCTTTAATTAATATTCCATACAGTGAAACTGTTGCAACAGCTTCAATTTGATATAGCTACAACTTTCGACTGCATAGCGTGTACAAACGGAACTGTACTTTTTATCCTTGAAATTAGAAAGATGTTTTTATCAATATGTAATCTCGTGGTTTGCCCACAGACCAGTAACTTTCAAGAATTACAGACCCTGCAGTCCAATGAGCATTTTACATTAGTTTCGCATACTTATTGATAGAATTCCGGACAAACCCTTGAATGCATTTTCTTTTTATGATAACGTAAAGTCCATCTCCAAGCCACTATCTCCAATCCATCTCTTGTACACTTCATCAAATTCTTCATTCTGAGCAACAGTAAAGTAATCCTTCCAGCCACCAACTTTACCTGTAAATTGAAAACACAGCACTGATGCAAATTGAACTTCCACCTATCACGTGACATTTAACAGTCATAAACTCTCTTCAGGTCAAGTCCATGTATGTTCTTTTCATCGTAAAAATTTGACGAGTGAATTTAGCTATTTCCTTTAAATTAGTTGGTCACTAAGCACTTGAACTTCTCGTTGACTGACAGAGTGATGTATTCTGTGTTATTTACTGGTACAGTATTTAAGTATTACATACGCAAATCATCTTAGAGACTGCGGAGTAAAAGAAAGTGAATCTCGTTTCCTCAGCATAAATACAGGGATTGTACATAATTTAAATTTCTTTCAGGTGCAATCTAACAACCAATATCTCTAAGGCCTAATAAACAAAAAGTGTGTGGATCCGATTACGCTCAATTCCAGAATAGGTGGGGTAAGTAGATTTTTTTATTATATTTTTTTTTCTGTGTGACTAGTTCAGGTTTTCCATTGTTTTCCAAATGGTTTCTGTGTTGTTTATTTCTTCCTATCAGATGTACAGCCATTACCGATTGGAAGAACAGTTTTATTTTGTCTTTTAAGTTGATGTCAGTTTCCACATCTACTATTTCTCATGATCATGAGACTTCCCAATTTTTGTGAGTTTATTTTTTTTTTTCTCGAATACGTAAAAAAAAGTTTAGGGTCGGCAGTGAAGAGCTAGGTGGGGTCGGGTAACCGGAACCACACAATTATTTTTTTTAAGGTCTAAGAGCCATTTTCTGAAGCCAGAGTATATAGAAATGACAGCTTTTGACGGAGCGTCGTCTACAGTTGCTGCGTGAGAAGAAGGCTGTGATTTACGATACTGCTGCTACTTGTTTTCAGAGGAATACAAGTCGAATTTAAACGTTCTAGGCCTAATTTTGGCTGCATATTTAAAAGGTTCTTGCAGTATTCTACTCAGACGAAAACAAATAATAATCCGTGTTTCCAATAACATGACAGAAAATAGGGTAGGTCGGTCGGAATTTGTTCTTTTTTTTTAGCTTTACTTTTTTTATTTGTTTTAATTTTGAAAAATATTGCGTTGGCCCAAAAACAAAATGTCGGTCATTATTTTCACTTTACTAAAAAGTTTAAAACCTACCTTTACGTACAAATGGTGAATTGGATACATCGATACTCCACAAATCACATGCAAATTTGACTAAGGACACTGGATCTTTCTTCATGCTTTCAAAAGTACAAAGTTTCGTGATTTTATTTAACTGGTCTTCCGACAGGGTGTCTCGGTCCATAAACGATGCCACTTCTCTCACCACTCTCCCAAGATCCTATATACAAAATGAATTGGTACTTGGTAATATTTTTTTCGGGGGGGGGGGGCCTTCGGCTTCTTTCAAGATATAAAATACCGTGTTTACAACACTGCATACTGTTAAACTTCATCAGGGATCCATGAATCCGATTGTAACTGGGCACTCAGTGGAAACTGGTGCTTGGGTGTTTAAAACTTAAATAGGAAAACGAACAGATATATACATACAGTGCGTAGTATATGATCCTATTGACATGGTGTGGTTTGGCGTACAACAACAGTAATTTCTAGATACTTGGACTGCTTGATACATCTTTTGACTGGTAGTAACAAGCGCTCTAAGGTCAATCGTATTTTCTTTGGCAAAACGACGAAAAATATTGGCTTTAGAACCAGTGACAGTTTGTGGTGACGTAGAAAGACCAGGGTCATTAATTTGTGTTCAACAACAAAACTTGGGTCGTGTCTCATTATTACATGACATGACGTATTGCTCCTAAGGATAAAGCTGTTATCAAATTTTACTTACCTTAACCATATCTTCATATTTGACAAACAATACATTCTGTTCATGTCTCCTCTCCCACCATGGAATAACATGACTTCCCCAGTCACCAAAAATATACCCTTAAGATGGAAGTAAAGGGGTTTATTTTTCAACTTTGCAACTTTATTTTTTTTAATGAAAGATCAATATGTTCGTTGTCAACGTCACTCTTTAAGGTACTTCTTCCTTTTTATAAAGCTAGGGCTTCTAATCACCTTTTTAACCCTTACGCCAAAATGCCGAGTCTTTTATTTAAATATTTGAAGCTCCTGTTTGTTTGTTTGTTTGTTTGTTTGTTTGTTTGTGTGTGTGTGTGTGAGTGTGTGTTTGTTTGTGTGTTTGTTTGTTTGTTTGTTTATTTGATTGTCTGTCTTTCTGTCTGTCTACCTGTCTACCTGTCTGTCTGTTAGTTTGCTTGCTTGTTTGTTTGTTTGTTTGTTTTGTGTGTTTCCATGAATGCCTCACCCCAGTGTACGGAATTGTCAGATTTGCTTATTATTATATCTCTGCCTTAAAGAGGTTGAGCCACGCTGAATTGGTGAAAAAATGATTTGGGAGGGGTCTCGTCCCTAAGCATAAAGAATACAGAATTGGAAAAATTAGCCTGCTTTTGTTCCCCTTGCCTGCCACGTCTCCCTAGACTAGGCTTTTATATAAAATTATCATGGTCTGTTTAATAATACATTTTTTTCTCAGAAGGATAGATAAACTAATAATTGATGCTATTCCTATGCGATAATTAGTCTATGACGTACCCTCAGGCTGTCGACTTCCTTGCATATACTTGGTTAAAAAGTCACTCCAGGTGTATGACGGTATTTTGTTGTCCTGAAGACAATGATGATACATCGATACAGCTGCATCTTTAGGATTTCGAGCCACGTATATTACCTGTAATATAATACGATGTCTGCATTTAGTATTTGGTAATGTCTTATGAACAAACAATCAGATTAGAATGTAGAGAGTCATCATTATTCACCTTGTAGCCTATTGGCTAAGCGCTAGAGGGTGTTATTTTTCATCATTATTCACCATGTATAATTGGCTAAGCGCTACTGGGTGTTAATTTTTCATCATTATTCACCCTGTAGGATGAATAATGGATAACTGGGTGTTCATTTTTCATCGTTATTCACTTTGTAGCTAATTGGCTAAGCGCTACTGGATGTTCATTTTTCACGAATATGGTGCCTACCATCAAGTGAAGTCATAATTCATGATATTACATGTATATACATCTAATTCAAGAAGATCTGTCTGACTGTCTGTTTGTTCCCCCACGTGTCTGTCTGTCTGTCTGTCTGTCTGTCTGTCTGTCTGTCTGTCTGTCTGTCTGTCTGTCTGTCTGTCTGTCTGTCTGTCTGTCTGTCTGTCTGTCCGTCCGTCCGTCCGTCTGTATCAAGCACATATGTCTGTCTGTCTGTCTGTCTGTCTGTCTGTCTGTCTGTCTGTCTGTCTGTCTGTCTGTCTGTCTGTCTGTCTGTCTGTCTGTCTGCCTGCCTGCCTGCCTGGCTGTCCGTCCATCCGTCCGTCCATCCGTCCGTCCGGACAGATGTATGTGTGTCTCTCTTCCTTCAAATTTCATGGCACATCAATTTCAAATTCAGTTGCAAATATCAAAAAGCACTACAGCGTATGTTCTTTGTGAGACAACTCATAAAAGTTGATGTTGGTCAAGGTGTATTAGTACGTTTCTAGTAGTTCACCTTGTCCAATACTGTTTGGTATGTCAGTGTCATGGCTCACATCAGGAAAAGACCAGCCTTGAGAAAAATAGTCAAAACCGCAGAATGCAGACACTTTCCGTCTCGACTTAGTCATTTTGGTTAATAAAGTATTCTAATCTAATCTAATCTAATCTAATCTAATCTAATCTAATCTAATCTAATCTAATCTAATCTAATCTAATCTAATCTAATCTAATCAGTCTCATCTAATCTAATCTAATCTCATCTAATCTCATCTAATCTCATTTAACTTCGAATGCCAACAGGTGGTATGCTTGTTTAAACCAAACCTGACTTTTCCTCGAATCAATAACACCTAGTTCGCAGGCTGAATCACGGTGGAGAGGTCAACCCTGAGCTTGCTAGGAGGGTACTGCACAAAGAACTTGATTCCTGGACGATTTCACATCCTTTCCAGAGGAAATTGTGGTTTTACTCAAACATCTATTATTGTGCATCCAGGAAGCGATTTGTAAATGAACTGAGTATATATGATACACATTATGTCACGCATCAATCAATCAATCAATCAATCAATCAATCAATCAATCAATCAATCAATCAATCAATCAATCAATCAAATTTCTATAGCGCCGATTTCCAGAGCAATGTTCTGTTCAGTAGCGCTGAATGGCTAAAGCACACCATAGGCTTTGGTGAACAAATAAGTCTTCAGTTTCGTTTTGAAACAATCCAGGCTGGAGGCTTGGCGAATGTCAAGTGGCAAAGAGTTCCATAGTTTGGAGGCGACACATGAGAATGAACGACCTCCATAGGTGACTTGTCTGTAAGTTGTTGTAAGCAGATTCTTGTTTGTAGAATGTACTCTGGAGTTAAGCATAGCCCCTATGCACCTCTCACTTCCCAATGTAACGTCACCATGTATAAATAGTTTGATTATTTGTATTTACCTACTATGGTAAGACATATGATTGCTTGTGTTTATCAATTCTGTTTACAACTCACTTCGCATACGCACAACAACACATATTGTACACATATGCATGGTATTAATGGTCTTTAAAAGTTTTTTTATAAAATGTTGTAGGATTTCAAACAAGTTTTAAACAAATTTTTACAAAATTCACTTTGACTTTTTTCTCATAATTTTTTTAAAGAAGGAAATCATTGTGCAAGGTTGTTGTTTTTAAAAATTGGAATACAATGTAGGTATCCAAAATAAATACTTACTTCTTATCCATATGGCCACTCTAACAAGATCAGAAATAATATAAATTCGATCTGAATCATTTAAGATGACATTCGACCGTACTCAGCAATATGTAAATACCTTGGGTTTCTTTTCAAATAGTTGTGGTGGTAAAAGATTCGGTAAGAGATGGCTTGGCATAAACCTCTGACCTTCCATCTTTACATATTCGACGTGGTATGTTTTCATTTCTGGGTAAAATTTATATGGAGTAAATGGTGACGTCGACTCACGGCTCAGAGCTTCTTCTTCGTCTGCATCATTCATGATAAGTGATAGTATACGTTTCATCCATGTTGTACCTGGATTAGATATACATAATGCATTCATAATTTGTGGAGTCAGGGAAGGGAAATTTAAAAGGACAGGTTTTGTTCAATCTTTATGGCATAAAAACATGCCATAGCATTCTCTTAATGACCATATGGGGGCGTAATTGATATCTTAGGTTTTGGTATCTTAAACGTGTCCCATCCAATGTTACAATACATGGAGAGTGTAAATTGACAAAAATCATTGCTAGGTTCAAGCCTATTTTGAAGAAAAATGAAATAAAAAGATATATTACCGTGCTGGAGTGTGCATGGCCGTTGCATGTACATACATACTAACTAGTAAGGATGCACTTGGTGAAATTGTGCTATCATATTTGACCAATATCTCAAACGAAAACGATATTTTTTTAAACGTTCATTTATAAATGTAACTTGTAAGTTGTTTACTCTATTTAGTTTGCAAAGGTTGGAATTTTTTCTTGTGCCCATTGACAATTAAAAAATGAAATTATATTCAAGTGATGGGGACTACTTTTCCTCTAATTTATTCTTGTTTTCCATTTAGTTTTGTTGTAAAACCTGTTGCAGCATATGTAATGATCTTCCGAACAAACCCTAACAATGGTGAACCCTAACAATTAGTGCCAACAAGTAAAACATTGCATGGTAGAAAGTCATACTTTAATTACACAAGCTGAGATAAATGATTTAAAATTATAGATAATGATTAAAACAATTAATTTTTGTTTGAGATATTTGTTAAACATTACAACAAAGTATCACCAAGGGCATTATATTCCTACTAGTAGTACTGCTACAATGGAAATATATACACCTCAGTACGGTACATGTTGGTCTACATTTATTTTTTAGAAATCGTCTTTCTTTAAAATAAGCTTGGCCCTAGCAATGATTTTTTTTGTCGTGGACGCTCTCCATGGATTTTGACATTGGATAGGAGTACACGTTTAAGACATCAAATCTAAAACTGAATGCTATTTTCAAAAGAATACTAACACTCACAAGCAAAGGACTTCCCTTGGATTGCGCCCCCACATGATGACTCAGAGAAAACTGGTATGTGATTTACGGGTTTGTAGGGGAAGTTTAATTTGTGGTAAATTCCAATAGTAGATCTGCCATGGTTTGTATCTTTACCTACCTGATTTAGGAACTGTTATAAGAAAGACATCACTTGGTCTGATTTCAAATGTTACCAAGGAATCCAGACAATCAGCAGGTACATACCATGGCATCTCTTGTCCAGTTCGTTCATATATGTAAGTATCAGTGACATTACTTTTCTTATTCTGGTTCCTATCTCTGTAAGCCTTCTCTGCTTTAGACATCTTGTACTGTGGTAATAAAAATAATGTATTATGATCGCATACGAGGTATGACGTACTTTAAAGCTTGAACGAAATATACAAAAGTTCAATTTTAATTTTACTATTTACTTATAAATTATAATTATGTAAGCTTAGTTGAACTTAAAATATGATATACTAGTGT